>NC_052514.1:9381479-9393979 GCF_014356525.2 Nilaparvata lugens
ACAAGATAGAGACAGTGTGACTGAGTGAGAGAGTGAGAGAGAGAAAAAGAGAGAGAGTAACAGAGAAACAAAGTTTGCAAGTGACACCTTAGTGCAAGAGACACAAAATCAGAGAGAGACTTAGTGAGAGAGTTTGAGTGAGTGTGAGAGGGTAAGAGAGAAACAAAGGTTGCAAGAGACACTTAGATTGATTGATTGATTGATTGAGTACTTTATTTATGTAGATTACAATATACAGTATACACTGGCTTATACACTTATATACAATAGCTTACAATACAGCAAAATTATAGATGAATTTACAAAATATGAATTAAGAAAATAATTATTGAGCTGTATAAGATAGAAAACAGCAATTGAAAAACTATAGATAAATAGATGATATTGTTATGCATCTACATAAATTGGCGGAGCTTTGGACATATCAATGTCCATTCTTCGGAAAGAATATTCGAAGTAACCTTCCCACTTACTCTCTACCAAAAGATGAGAGTGCAAGAGAGAGAGATTGTGTGAGTAAGAAGGAGGAAGAGGAGATGGATGAAGAGATGGAAGACTGGAGGAAGAAGGAGTTAGAGGAGAAGGTGAAGATGAAGAACAAGGAGAAGGAGAAGAAGGAGAAGACGAAGAAGAAGGAAAGATAAGAAAGGAGATAGAGAAGGAGAGAAAGAAGGAGAAGACGAAGAAAGAGGAGAGAAAGTAGAGGAATGAGATTGAGGAGAAGGAGAAGGAGAAGAAGAAGAAGATGTGTAAAAAGATTGAGAAGGAGGTTTAGAAGAAGGAGAATGAGAAGGAGATGGAGATGGAGGAGGAGAAGTAGAAAAAGAAGGAGAGGACGAAGAAAAAGGAGGAAAAGATATGCAAGGAGATTGAGAAGGAGGTGGTGAAGGAGAAGAAGATGGAGAAGGAGAAGAAGAAAAAGGAGAAGACGAAGAAGAAGGAGAAGAAAAAGATTGTGGAATAGTAGGAGAAGGAAAAGGAGGAGTAACAAGGGTTGCAAGTGACACTCAAGTGAGAGTGCTAGAGAGAGAAAGTGAGTGAGAGAGAGTGATGGAGAGAGAGTGTGAGAGGGTGAGTGCGAGAGAGAGTGAGAGGGAGTGAGAGAGAGTGAGAGAGAGTGTAAGAGAGTGAGAGAGAGGGTGACCGATAGCGACTGACCTGAGCCCTGTGCGATTCCAGTTGCACGTCTAAATATCCCGAAGGAGCCAAGTCACCGACATTGCCGGTCGATCACCTAATTGATTATGTCATGCTTGGTGGAGTTGCCATGTTTGCTCTTCTGTCACTGACTCTTGTATCTTCCTCAATCCGTCCTCGACTTCCTGAATTTGTCCTCACACCTCCTATTTTGGAGCTCCTGAGTATAACATAGTTTGCCAAGTACTCAACATCCTATTTTGGCACTTCTCGGTAGGAAATCATTCTCCTAGTATCCCTGTATTTGGTTTTGTCCCTTGTTTGTTTTATCCCTGTTGGTTTTGTTTCTTAGTTAGTTTTTGCACAGAGAAGAAGGAAGAGCAGCTACTACAGCTCTACTCGAGCTCAGACAGAAATCGTCATTTGCGTATACTAGCGCTTTCTACCGGTATAAATTAATACTGCACGTCAGGCGAAAAAATATAGCCCCTAAGAAAGTTCTCTCTGATTCCTTCTACTTTGTGGTCTTTGTTAGTTTGACATCTTATCCTTGAGAATTAAATAACTTTCAATCATCTATTCATCATCTAACATCAGTTTGAGTATCACTCATTTGATGATGACTTGTCAATTACAAATTTGAGTCACATAAGTCTGTTCCTAACTCGAAACTGAATATCACAACAGCAATATGAATCATTTTTCAATCAGGTATGCATTTTAATTATTGTTCCTTCTCTTATTCTGCCATCTCGTCATTGTTCCCTCTCTCCTCCCATTTATTCTTTATTCTCTTTTAATTCATACAAAAGGTAAATAATCAAAATGATAAGGAGAAGAAAAATAAGGTAACCTTGTGCTATTCCTCTCCCAAATTAAGATACCACACAGAGCGAAATAGGTTGAGTCTTGCAGTTCTTCAATTCATGACAGTTCACAACAGAGATCCAGGGTTCAATCCCTCTTATAACCAAAAGTTTTTTAACCAGATCACTCCCGTGTTATTGGTTGGGCACGTTAAACTGTCGGTCCCGGCTGAAGTATGACAGTCGTAAGGCCCATTGACGGCTTAAATTATATATTCAGGCGGTGGGTCCTTTCCGCAAGAGACTCCCCACCAACAAAAGCCATACGAATTACTTTACAAGTTCACAACATTTCAGTCCTCAAGTATTTTCACAAGTATTCCTTGTAATGGATATTGTTTGAGTAGACTGATTAAGAAAACACATTGCAATGAAAAATCATATTTGAATTATATCTATTTTAGTATTGTGACGATTTTTATTTGTCAAGAAACACCAAATAAATAATCTGACTGAATAAGAATTATTCAACTTAGACTACGACCTCAACAGTCAGGGCAGGAGCAATTTACTAATTTTTTATCAGTGTTAAACGTTATAAATAACGGCACTCGCCTAAAACTCTCTGAATCGGATAGCACTATGGCCTATCTGACCGTCGCTCATCACAAAGACATGGGATATATAAACACAACCTACATCTCTCATGCGTGATAGCTTTTGCACATACAAAAAAGTTAATTTTCATACCTGACGTAAGCATTATACAATGATGTATGATATACCCTCAGGGGAATGAATTTTCACAGTACATATAAAAAAATTGATCTCTTATTGGTCACTCGATTGGTAAAAACTTTGATTCAAGTGTTATTAAGCTTTGATTCAAATGTTATCGAACATTGATTCAAGTGTTATTAAACTTTGATTCAATGTTATCAAACTTTGATTCAAGTGTTATTAAACTTTGATTCAAGTGTTATCAAACTTTGATTCAAGTGTTATTAAACTTTGATTCAAATGTTATCGAACTTTGATTCAAGTGTTATTGAACTTTGATTCAAATGTTCCAAACTTTGATTCAAATGTTATTCGAACTTTGATTCAAGTGCTTTTAAACTTTGATTCAAATGTTTCCAAACTTTGATTCAAATGTTATCGAACTTTGATTCAAATGTTATCAAACTTTGATTCAAATGTTATTGAACTTTGATTCAAATGTTATTAAACTTTGATTCAAATGTTTTCAAACTTTGATTCAAGTGTTATCAAACTTTGATTCAAATGTTATTAAACTTTGATTCAAATGTTATCAACTTTGATTCAAATGTTATCAAACTTTGATTCCAATGTTATTGAACTTTGATTCAAATGTTATCAAACTTTGATCAAGTGTTATCAAATTTTGATTCAAATTTTATTGAACTTTGATTCAAATGTTATCAAAATTTGATTCAGACAGTATTTTCAAATTATTACTATCAAATGTCTGATGGAGAGAAGATCGATTTATAATATTGATCACTTCAAAAGTTTAATTATAACAGAAAAGAAATAGTTTAATGATTAAGTTGAATGGGAGATCAACTTATAATATTCATTACTGGTTCATAGTAACGTTGATAGTATTATTGTCAGAAGCTTGATGTAGGAAGATCAACTTATAATATAGGTCACTAGTAAGTGGTATGACAATGACTGAAGCCTCAGAACAGTCCACAGCTGAAATCACACTCTGAGTTCTCGTTTTTCAGGCACACATCTCGCAGTTGATGCGAGAATACTGAATAGCCGCGTTTTTGCTCATGCAAAGTGGCCAGCTAGCCATTAATTATGGCGGAGAGAGAGAGAGAATGAGATGGAGAGCATTCTTGTGACGCTTATGACTTGGTTATCAATTTACGGCCAGCTCGCCAGCCAGATAGAGAGAGAGAGAGGGATATAGATGAAAATGAGTGAGAAGAGAAAGAGGGTAGTGTGATGATGAGAGAGACTGAGAGGAGAATAGTGTGATAATAAGAGAGAATGGGAGAAGAATGGAGTTATGATAAAAGAGAATGAGAGAAAAACAGTGTGGTAATGAGAGGGGATGAGAGAAGGATATTGTGATAATGAGAGAGAATGAGAGAAGAATAGTGTGATGATGAGAGAGAATGGGAGAAAAACAGTGTGATAATGAGAGAAGGATAGTGCGATAATGAGAGAACTATAGTGTGATAATGAAAGAGAATGAGAGAAGAATGGAGCTATTATGATGAGAGAATGAGAGAAAATAGTGTGATGATAAGAGAGAGAGAGTTAATGAGAGGATAGCATCCAGCCAACCAGCCGGATAGAACAGAGAACGGACTGTGAATGAGGATAGAATAGAATAGAATAGAATAGCTGCCTTTATTTTTACCTAGGAGGGCGGAGTTAGGGCGCAGCCGGCCCTCTTACACTCAACCCTCCAATACAACGCTAAATAATTACTAGATCATAATAGAGGATAAAAGAGAAAGAGAGAGTAATGAGAATTTGTGTGAGAGAGAGAGAAAAAAGAAAGGAGTGAAGTGAGTTAGAGAATGAGGAAGAGAGAAATGGCAGGTTATGGTTTGGATGGAATATGGAGGAGAGAGATGAACCAGTGGTAAGGTTGAGTGAGATAGGTGATGAAAAAAATGTCGTGGGAGAAAATAGAATAAGCAAGGAAAGGTATGTAGAGAATTTGAAGGAGACTTGAGAAAGAAGGGGGTGGAAGGATGAAGTGAAAGAGGAAGAAAGAATAATCGAGAGAAGGTGTAGAGAGAAATTGGAGAGGAATGTGGCATGAAAAACTGTGGAAAATAGAGTGACACTTATGACTTGGCCAACAATTCACGGCTATCATCACCACTTTAGAAAGAGTGAGGTCAGAAGGGAGAAAGATGAAGTGAATGGAAAGCGAGAGAGAAAATCTATGGAGTTGAGGTTGAAGATAGAAGGAGAAAGTAATAGGGAAAGTGGAGGAAAAATTTTGCGGTTTCAACGTTTTTTTCAGTGGAGTTCTAAAAAAATATGAATGAGTAAGAGAGATCGATAAATGAAGAGAGAAAGATCAGATAGACATTAGATTAGATTTTTTTATCTATGTATGTTACAATAATTATTTACTGGCTTATACACTAATTTACATTAAATGACGGTAATGCTAATTATTTTATAAATTTTACAAAGTATAAACAATTAATCAATGGGAACGAAGATTGAATTCAATTAGAATAAGTGAATAACGATAATATAATAATGTGATGTAACTTCATAAATCGGCGGTGTTTCAACAAATAATTGTCGATTCTCTAAGAAGGATATAAAATATCTTCCCCATTAACACACGACCGGGAGAGAGAGTGAATGAGAGAGAGCGGAAGAGAGAGGTGGGAGTATAAGAAGAATGTAATAGGAAGGGAAGCATGGAGATCAAAATTGAGAAGCAGGAGAGGGAGATAGATAGAGAACTGTTAAAGGAAGAGAAGAGAAAAATCAGGTGAAAGAAGAGTTTGAATGGGAAAGAGAGAGTAGAAAACCAGTAGAGGGCAGGGATAGACAGGGTTTTTAGTAATGAGGAACCGAAAAGTAATACGCTTGTACGAGTAAAGTTGGAATAGAGAATTTGGAAAGAATGAGGAGGCAAAAGAAGGTGGAGTAGAGAAGCCGAAATATACCAGGTAATAATTTATCTAAGAGAAAGAGAAAAACGGAGAATGTGAGTGTGGAAGTAAGGAAGAATGGGAGACAATGGGAAGATAAAACAAGTGGGATTGATAACGTTAAGGATGAGCAGGGAGGAATTGTCAAGATTCGGATTACTTCATTCATGTTTTTATCAAAACAAAATCCACTCATTCACTCACTCGAAATTCAACTTTAAATTTAAGAGAGAGCGGATGAGAGAAGAGTGAGGAAGATGATGACTGAGGAAAATTTAAAGCGATTATAATACTTAAGGGAAAGCAACAAAGACGGAAGAGCACAAGGATTAAGAGGAAAAAATGGAGAAACATGAGAGAATGATAATCTGAGGAATGAGCATAAGGAATGAAGTTAAAAGTGTGATGGAGGTGGAAGAGAGTGAGCATGATTCTGAGAGGAAAAAGGAAGAGCGATTATACCAGCGAAAGGAGAAAGAAAATATAAATCGAAGAGGATGAAGAAATAAAGGAGAATGGAGAAACATGGGTGGATAATTATGTAACGAATGATTAGAAGGAATAGAATCAGAGGTTTGGTGAAGGAGAAAAGGAGAGCATGATAGGCCACTGAGAGAGCAAGGAAGAGCGATTATAACAGCGAAAGAGGAACGAAAATAGAAAGCCATTATACAAGCTAAGAGAGAGCAAAATTAGAGAAGTGAGAGAATGAGGAAGAAGGAGAATAGAGAAACAAGGGAGAATGATAATGTAAGGAATCAGCAGAATGAACAGAGTTAGGAAAGTGAAGGAGAAAGGGAGAAAGCATGATAGCTAAGGGAAAGCGAAAAAGGTGAAAGAGGATGAGAAGTATGGGAGAATGGAGGAACGAGGGAAAATGATAATGTGAGGAATTAGCAGAAGGAACTGAGTCAAAAGTCTGGTGGAGAAGGAAGGGATAGAGAGAGATACTGAGAGAACAACGAAAAGAAAGAGCGAGAAATTGTTCCAGCTACGGGAAAGCAAGAAAAGTATAATAATGTGAGGAATGATTAGGAGGAACAGTGTTGGAGGAAGTAGGGATAGATAGATAGAGAGAGATTGAGTGAGAGAGAGAGAGAGAGAGAGAGAGAGAGACTCTGAGAACAACGAAGAGAAAGAACCAAGCTAAGGTACCATAGCCAGAATAAGAAGAATAATAATGTGAGGAATGAGTAGAACGAACAGAGTGGTGGAGGGAGGAGGGATGGAGAGAGATACTGAGGGAACAACGAAGAGAAAGAGCTAGAGATTGTACTAGCTACGGGAAAGCAAAACAAGAAAATTAGAAAGTGGAGGAATAGGGGAACAAGGGAGAATAATAATGTGAGGAATGAGTAGGACGAATAGGATGGTGGAGGGAGAAGGGATAGAGAGAGATACTGAGAGAACAACGGAGAGAAAGAGCTAGAGATTGTACTAGCTAAGGGGAAGCAAAAAAGGCAAAAAATAGAAATTGGAGGATAATAGCGTAACAAGGAATAATCATGTGAGAAATGAGTAGGAGGAACAGACTGGTGGAGGAAGAAGGGATAGAGAGAGATACTGAGAGAACAATGAAGAGAAAAAGTTAGAGATTGTACCAGCTAAGGAAAAGCAAAAAAAAAAAACCGGAAGAAAATTAGAAAGTGAAGGAAAATAGGGGAACAAGGAAGAATAATAATGTGATGAATGATTAGGAGGAACAGAGTGGTAGGGGAAAGAAGAAGGTATAGATACTGAGAGAACACGGAAGAGAAAGAGCGAGTGATTATTCCAGCGCAAGAGAAATGGAGCTTATCGCGCGGCTAGCCCATTGTTCCATCCGAAATGAATGGTCAGAGACTTGAGAGCCCATTCATTACTGCAAGACCACCTTGGAACGCAGTGCGATGAGTTAACAAGCGACTGACTGAGGTGGTCTCAAGCCTCGAGTCAACCTTGAGTCAAGCCTCGAGTCAACCTTGAGTCAAGCCTCGAGTTAAACTTGAGGCCGCACTTCGATCACTATCAGAAAATTGCGGCAAACACCCAGGAAATGGGGTGCAGCGATAAGAGGTCAACGGGTGAGCATTGATTTTGTTGGCCAACTTACTCCCTGTAATGGAGGCGCATTTGGTTGGCTGTGCTTAAGTGGTGGAGTTTTGTCAAGTTTATGGATGCGATAGGTCTCGGGGGTTGGTGGTGGTCTAAGGATAGATAGGATGCGCTAATAATCGACTGCCGTCTGCTGCCTATTTATCATGATATTTCTTCCTGGGAGTTTATTGCCTGATACTCTTAGGAGTGAAGGGGTGGACTCGTTCTTGTAAAGACGTGCACTAGCCTAGGGAGTATCATGCTATGATTTATTATAATCAACTCAATCAAGGCTATATTATAGACTAGCCGTCAGGCTCGCTTCGCTCGCCATATCCGTCTAGCCAAGGGGCTCCGCCCTCTGGACTCCCGACTGGGTCGTCCAAGAATGACATAAGCAGGCTCGCTTCGCTCGCCTGCATTTTTCATTTATTAGACGATCATTATGTTAGTACGATCCAGTCGGGGGTCAAGACTAAACGGATATGGCGAGCAAAGCAAGCCTGACGGCTAGTAATATAATATTTCCAGGAATAGCTATGATTGAAGTAGCAGGGCCGAATCAATTTTTCCGCGATAAATGCATTTCAATCTTCAACTTGGTGCCAACCTTACAAAGTCAACTCAACTTAATGCCAACCTGATAAAATTATTAATTTAGTTACCAGTTAACAACTGTTTCGAAGAGTTACTCTCTCTAGATTATAGTTCTATATTAACATATGGTATGGACATTTTTCAATTATAATTAAGAGAATAAGAAGGATATATATGGTAAAAGACGAACTTCAAACCCTTCGAAACCATTCTTAGAGTTAAAATTTTGCCAAAAGATTTCTCAGTGCGCCTCTAAAGGGCCAACTGAACATACCTACCAAAAAATTTGAACGTTTTTGCTGTGTTAGATTTTTAGTTCTGCGTGTGAGTGAGTGAGTCAGTCAGTCAGTGAGTGAGTGAGTGAGTCAGTCAGTCAGTGAGTGAGTGAGTGCCATTTCGCTTTTATATATATAGATGAAGCTATATACTGGAATGGTAATCTTTTTTGTCATAAAGATAATACATAGATATAATAATATCTTTTCATCCGTCAGGAGACATTTGAGGGTATTACTTGAACATAAGAGACATGAGTTTCAGGATGAAAACATTCTTTTCAACGTATTATTCATCTGTATGGTGCATGATAACTATATTTTCTACCACTTTCTAACCTTTTCACACATTCTTTCAACTATTGCAGGCTTGAGTGGTTGATAGGGTACATGTACAGAGAGAACAATCAGTTGTCAGCGGTCAAAAGTCTTGAGAGGATATTGATGTATAACGGACAATATCGGTATCCTCTTGAAAACGCTAGAACTTGAAGCGTCCTACCGCTCTTTATGTGCACACACTTCGAATCAATCAGTCAAGCCAGCATCAATCAAAAAAGTGTGTAAGAAGATTAGAAAATTGTCAACCAAAACCGAAATCACAGTTCGAAAACAATACGGTTGGAAATAGTCACATAAATTACCACCAAGATATGAATAATTTATCTTTGTAGAATATGGAATAGGAACCTCTACAAACAAAATATCAATGAATGCTCCGTGATGGAATGATAAACGTAGAAACTACTTTCAATTTGAATTCTTCTTTGAACCATGCCTTCAGCCTGACCCTCACCAATCATGAAGCAATCCGATTCTACTCCGATCAAATCACGGATGACAACAAACTAGAATGGTGCTCCTCCATCACCGCACCACTTAACAGAAGAATCGCACATCGGAAACTTGTTGAGGTGCGTACAGACTTACGCTCTGCTCCGCAAACGAACGTTACACGAGCAGATCGCAGGTCGAGCAAGAGCAAGACGTGAACAGAGCGCGTAACAGAGCACGAGCTTGACAAGTTCCTAGGGCGAGCTAACCAATAGTTGCGCATGCGCAGTTTACGTTTTTGTTACGATCTCTGTGTTAGCATATGAAATTATCAAAATTGATAATTAATATTATTGAATCATGAAAAATTATAAAAAAAACATTCTTAATAATAGGTACCAGGATATTAAAATTTAGAAGAAAGAAGCCAAACTCCCAACCATGCCTTTCATCTCTCAAAACATTGACAGCCATAACCTTTTTTTTGTAATAGAATATCAACATAAATGCAACAAACACAATAATTATCATTAATTCTTTATATTATAAACATCAAGTATTATTAGGATACTAATAAAAAAAAATGGAAAAAGATGCAATAAGATGGAGTGGAGACTGAAAGATAGTATTGCAATGAAGATAATTTGAAGATAAAAATGAAAATAAGGAATAATTGCTTCCAACAAAACCCAGAAATTCCCTGGTCAGAATATTTTATTTAGTCTTGTCACCCGTTCAGCTGGATTGAACGCTTCACATTTGTGAGGTTAGGTTGTAGCGAAATCAACAATATGACAAGCGCGCGATCATCCTTCGA
Source organism: Nilaparvata lugens (assembly GCF_014356525.2). Classification (NCBI taxonomy): domain Eukaryota; kingdom Metazoa; phylum Arthropoda; class Insecta; order Hemiptera; family Delphacidae; genus Nilaparvata; species Nilaparvata lugens. Next base: position 9,391,630 of record NC_052514.1, read on the forward strand.
ACCTCTAGCGACCTCTAGCGTAACGTTCATGATCGGAGCGCGTGAATCTGTATATCTGAATGATATTGGGCTCATTGTAATGTATGACATTCAAATAAACATAATTACTACCAGAGAAAATAAAGACGAGTTTTTAAGGAACTGAAATTTGTTATTTTACTCTATGACTGTCGAGTGATCTCCATCTCCTTCTCCACCTCATCATCATCATCCTCCTCCTCCTCCTCCTCCTCCTCTTACTCCTCCCCCTCCTCCTCATCCTCATCCTCCACCTCCTACTCCTCCTCCTCCCACACCACATCCACCACCACTCTATCACCTCTTCTCCTTGTGATTCTAGTATTGCAAAGGGCAGACAGGTACTGTAACAATACGTGTTCAAGTGGTGAAGTATGCGGTATTCCTAGCACTAGCACTTACCACCCCACAGAGTGGCAGATGCCCCCTGGGCTGGAGCTGTGAACAAGGCAGCATACAGCTGTAAGCAAAGATGATGCAAGATACGAGATGTCTGCTTTGTGTCTGTGTCGGTTTGTCTGTCTCATTGCTTGAGTTCAAAACGTCTATCTGCTTTGTCTTTCTGCTGGTCCCACCACCCCCTCAATCACATTTTGTGGCCGTTCGTTTCAGTTTTTTCGCCTCTTTTGAAGATTTTAAATTTTAAACCTATTTCTCTCATTTCTTATATTTTCCAACCTATTTACCTCTCACATTTATTGTATTTTTATGTATAAATTGCATATTTTTCTCAGCGATTCATTGGTTTTTCTGTTTCATGCACCTACATCTATAATTGATTGAGCGAAGTGAGGTCTAAGATTCAAGTCGACGGTTTGCCATTTCTCTTAATGTTTGAAATAATGTTTATATGTTGCGCATTTACGGCGAAACGCGGTAATAGATTTTCATGAAATTTGACAGGTATGTTCCTTTTTTAATTGCGTGTCGACGTATATACAAGGTTTTTGGAAATTTCGCATTTCAAGGATAATATAAAGGAAAAAGTAGCCTCCTTCATACGCCAATATTAGACTAGAAATCAGACTATAGAATTATTCATCATAAATCAGCTGACAAGTGATTACACAGATGTGTGGAGAAGCCAGTCTATTGCTGCATTTCCGTAAGGTCTATAGTTTCAATCAGGTACTTGTGGATGAGAATACTGCGTGAGGTCTACTGTTCACAGAACTACTAGTATTGCAGAGGAAGGAAGTTTGCTTATACATGTACGGGATAGGAAATACATGATTGACGTATTATCCACTCATCAACCACAGTTACTAGATAATATAGTACACAACAGTATTGAACCGATTAACTTTTAATTCCACATAATGATACTGAATTAATCGAGTACGGATATATGTTTATTTTCAATTCTACTAGTAGTTCTGTGAACAGTAGACCTCGCGCTCAGTAATTCACATTGACCTGTTGTTAGGTTTTCTCGAAAATTAATAAAGAATTTATCGATTTAAAATGTCTAGAAACAATCTCAAATAAACATAGAACTTTCTGGCCTATCGTACCGTGACGTGTCGTCCCGGAATGTGAGTGTGAGCGCTGTTATCAGGTCTGGCTGCAACTGTCTACAACGTTGATGGAAAGATACATTTCCAAGATGTTCGATGTTTTTGAACGGGTAGTATTATAGTCAACTGTCTACTAACGTTCATGGAAAGATACATTTTCATGATGTTCGATGTTTTTAAACGGGTAGTATTATAGTCCACTGGACAGTTGATTTAAGATTAATAATTCTGAAGTCTGATTTTTACGGTAATATTGGCGTTCAAAGGAGACTCTTTTTCCTTTTGTATTATCCTTTTAATGCAAAATTTCAAAAAACCGTATGCATACGTCGATGCGAAATTCAAAAAGGAGCACACCTGTCAAATTTCATAAAAATCTATTGCTGCGTTTCGCTGTAAATGCGGAACATAAAAACATGAATATAAACATATAGACTTGAAGAGAAATGCAAAACCGTCGACTTGAAACTTAGACCTCACTTTGCTCGGTCAATTAATAAATTGATTTGAATTTTATAATTAAAACAAATATATTCAATATGTGATTCAGAGTTTATACAACAATAAAAGCCCAACCATTCAGAACTTTCTGGTTATTCAAGTAATTTTAACAAAATTTTAACTGATCATTCTATTTATTCCTAGGCATAAGAAGATTAATTTTTAAGACACAAAAGATTCCTTAGTGCAAAGCACGAGTTATCTGTTAGTCTCCAATATTACAAACATCCTTCTCATTATTTAACCTTCCGGCAGTCGCGCTGTTGTAAGTAGGACAACAGTGTCATTTATTTTGCTGCACTGAAAACTATTGA
>NC_052514.1:9398979-9461479 GCF_014356525.2 Nilaparvata lugens
AAGGTGAAGATGAGGAAAAAGATTTGGTGGAGAAGGTGGAGGAGTTGTAGGAGGAGGATGTGGAGGAGGAGTGAGAAGAGGAGGAGGAGGGATGACTGTGGGGAGGAGGAGGGGGAGGAGGAAGATGAGCAAGAAGAAGAAGAAGAAGAAGAGGGAGAGAAAAAAGGAGAAATTCAAGCTAGCGGGAAGAAGAATGGAGAAGGAAGAGAGAAACGAAGAAGAATGCAAGAAGAGGGAGAGCGTTGCAAAGAAGAGGAAGGGGGAGAAGAAGAATAAAACGGAGAAGAAGAAGAATAAAAAGGGGAAGAAGAAAAAAGAAGAAGAAGTCCCAGCTGGCGAGAAGAGTAATAGAGAAGGAAGAGGGGAACTAAGAAGAATGCTAGAAGAGGAGAAGGTGGCGAAGAAAATGGGGAAGAAGATGGATGAGAAGAAAAAGGAGAAGAAGAAATGTTCCAGCTGGCAGGAAGAAGAATGGAGAAGAAAAAAGAAAACGGAGAAGAATGTAAGGAGAGGATTAAGGGGTGAAGAAGAAGGGGAAGAAGAAGAAGAAGAAAGAGAAGGAGGAAAAGAAAAATAGAAAAATAAGATGAAGATGAAGAAATGTAAGAAAATAAGAAGAAGATGAATAAAAATGATAGAGAAGGATAATGAATAGAATAGAGAAAATGAATAGAGAAGGAAGAAGATGAAGGTGAAGATGAGGAAAAAGATTTGGTGGAGAAGGTGGAGGAGTTGTAGGAGGAGGATGTGGAGGAGGAGTGAGAAGAGGAGGAGGAGGGATGACTGTGGGGAGGAGGAGGGGGAGGAGGAAGATGAGCAAGAAGAAGAAGAAGAAGAAGGAGGAGGAGAAGAAGAAGATGACGACGAATTAGAAGAAGGATAAGAGGGTTGAGGTGGAGGAGATAGAGGAGAAGGAGGAGGAGGAGCAGGTGGAGAAGGAGGTGGTGGAGGCGGTGGAGGAAGAGGAATAAAAAGAATTAGATAAAGAGGAAGAACCAAAAAAAGAGGAAGAAGGATGTAGGAAGAGGCAGAATGTAAAATAGAGGAGGAGGAGGAGGACGAAGAAGAATCAGAAAAAGTGAAAAAAGCAAAGAATGAAGAATAAGTTTGAAGGAAGAGGCACAACGTAAAACTTCCTTTCAACAACTTGTTCTTTTCATCAGGGGCTGTCTGACTGTTAAATCAATTTCAGCGTTTACCATGGGCTTTCACGCCGTCAGTGCATGATGAATTGTTAATTCTGCCATCGAGCGCCAATACAAATTTCCATTTCGCGATAATAATAGCAATCTATTATGATTATTCCACCCATTCGAGCTCGAAAAAAGAGCCGAGCAAACTGCCGTTTAGTAAAAACGCCGTTTACAAAACGGTTGTGTTGCAATCGGTCAATCATTTTCAATCGAGAGTGATTCACTCACTTTCATACGTGAAGGGTTATTTACCAACGATCTATTCGAATATTATTCGATGAAAATTGGGGACATACATCAATATTTGGTACCTGCACTCTATGAGTGGGAACACCTGTCATAACATACTAGATACTAGTCTTTTATAAATGTGAGGATTCAATATTCGAATGTTTTTCTTAGAGGGAAACGTTCTGTTGACAAGGATTCAGTTGCAAAAATCATGGATAATACATCTAAAAATATACTCTCACTTTTACTTTTGAAAAATACTTGAATTTATCAAATCATTTCAAAAGGAATTATCGATCATGACCAGGAAGTTGGAAGAATAGAAAAAGGCTCATACGAAGTGTATAGGTACCTTGAAAGAAAAAATGGAATAGGACAAATAAATATATCAATGCTGATAAACTGAAGAGTCTCAGTTTCGAATATACAATACGAATTCTGTATCAGGACTGAATAACAGAGGTTAGGAGAAAAGTCTTAAAATTTTAATTGTTTTTCTTGGTTTGTTCAAGTGTACAACTAATTTTTCGATCTTCATCAAAATATCTCTCTATTCGTATTCATGAAATGTGGAGGCAATTGTTTATGTGAGTAAAGTGTTACTGATTCAATTATGTTTATAAGATTCAGTATGTGTTTGAGCTTCCTACATTTTTCAGGCTCTAGTAATTGTATGATGAGAATGCATTATTTATTCAACAATGATAGAATACATAATCATAAAATGGTTGAAAATGGAAATGAAGAAACATGCTATAGCCCTTACTGAGTTATTTCATTTCCGAATTTTTATTGAAAATTAATCCAGAAGAGGTTATGATTCTTTATCATTTTTGAACACGTATATTTTGATCCCAAATAAATCACAGAACATTTTCAATATCATCATCTTCTAATCAACACGTTGAAATGGTGTATATCGCATGAAAGGTAACATGGAGCACAATACCATTCATTTTACTATCAATCTCTAATATATTAACCACACATCTTCTTGTCTAGTCATAAACCTATCATCACAGATTCAAAATTCAAAGGCTCAAGGCTTCAGATGGAAAAAACAATCTCGTCATCAGCAAATTCTAGGGATAGCATCAGGAATAACCCAGTGCAAAATGATCTTTAGAAATGTCATATATTTGAGATATTGAGAAGAAATTAGCTCCTACCCGGAAGAGCACATCTTATATCTTACTCTCGATATTATAATAGAGAAACAATAGCGTAAATAGATATCCCATGGTATAGGGCGTTTATGTCGCAACTTTTACTGTTATCTTAAGCCGATTACTGTCGATTTTTGTCGATTTTTACTATTCTGACCGGGTAAGAGTGTGTGAGGTCACAATATGAGAGACTACCAGCGTCATAAAGCTTCATAGGAAAGAACTACGTGGACTATCAGCTTGAGATAACAGCAAAACTTGCGACATAAACGCCCTTATACCATGAGATATCTACTTATGCTATTCTTTCTCTATGATATTAGGCTACTTACTGCAAGAAAAATGGCATAATATTACTTCTAGTTCAAGAGAAATTTCTGTTCATGATCAAGGAATAAGATATATGAATGAGAACGGTTCATACAAAGTGGACTTCTTGAAAAGAAGCAGATCAAGACATTACCAATACAGGTGAAAAGATGAAACCCATTACTAATTGAAAAACTCCATTACTTTCTGAGTTTTTCTATCAGCCCGTAATACTGATGAGTGGTCAAAACTTATTCGATTTGAGAACTCTTCCATTAAATATTCAGTCAGAGGCCGAATATCTTCTGCCTCCAATTCCCCACAATATTTCCTTTGTACTTGAGCCGAAAGCCATTACTCTGTATCGATCAAACCTCTCCGCGTAATAGAAAAGTGTAATTCAATTAGATTCGCCCCTCACAAATTCATAGCCTTTTCTGACAACTTTCCAACGTATTGATATCTCATCAATACGGCCAACTCGATTCCGCAAAGTTCAAGAAACAAGATATAATCGTTGAGAAGTTTAAAAATTCCATGAATAGCTGAAGAGAAAGTTGCGTCATAGCTTTTGGTTAATTTGAAATGTTCTTCAACTAGTTATTACTTATTTTGGGTTTCGTGTGTTTTCCCTCACGAGCGTCATAGTAGCAAAAATCTAATCACATTATAGTACAGACTTTCAAAGAGTGATTATCTTTTAAAATGATTGTCGATGAAGTTCAGAACACAAAATTTAAAACTATTCTTCTACCGTTTCGAAGAGCCCATTTGAAACTATTACAACTAGGCTAAACCACGTTTTTTCCTGTCATACTTTAAGCGAAGTATAATTTCAACTAGTTTAAATTCAAAACTCTAATTTGAAGTCTAATTCCGATGAACTATTCACTCTATTTCAGAACTCTGAATTCAAATTCAAATATCTAACTTAAAGTCTGATTTCGTTGCAATTCTCACTCTATGGTATAGTATGTACTATGAAATTGTATATACTACGAAAACTTACTACCAAGAAGCTGTAGACAACTTTGTTGATTGAAATGTGAGGTGTATCATTTTCTCTGTGTATTGAATGAGAACTTTGAACATACCGAGGCGGTATGGATGAAAATCTACAAGAACTAAAAATTCGACTGAGTCACTGTCAATGTTCTAGAACCGTTAAATGAAAATAAAACGGTATAATTTGACAATATATTTGTGTTCTTATTTCATTAAGAACTAAGAACTTGGGCTTCTGAAGTCAATCAATTGAAGAAACATAGGTTAAGAGAGTATGAGGACATTTTTTTTTTTTTGATTGACAATATTCTTATTGACAGAGCTTCTATTTTATTACTAGATGGATTATCAGAGAAATAACAAAAAAGTGGGTAGATGAAGCGCTATCGAAGTCGTTTCCTCCATGGAATACAGTAGAATTCTTCCAGGTTTATCAAAGTTAATGCCAACCAAACCAAATTCAAGTCCAACCTATGTTTCCCTTTCCTTCATGGAATACAGTAGAATTTTTCTAGGTTTATCAAAGTTAATGCCAACATAACCAAATTCAAGTTCAACCTACGTTTTCATTTCCTTCATGAATACAGTAGAAAATTCTTCCAGGTTTATCAAAGTTAATGCCAACCAAACCCGACTCGAGTCCAACCTACTTTTGCATTTCCTTCATGGAATACAGTAGAAAATTCTTCCAGGTTTAACAAAGTTAATGCCAACCAAACCAAATTCAAGTCCAACCTACGTTTTCCTTTCCTTCATGGAACACAGTAGGATTTTTCCAGGTTCATCAAAGTTAATGCCAACCTAACCAGACTCAAGTCCAACCTACTTTTTCATTTCCTTCATGAATTCAGTAGAAAAATATTTTTCACAGATAAGCACTGATTGGGAAAGAAAAACTAAGGATACTCCTTGTACTATTTCTCTCCCAAATTTAGATAACACTTTAAAAGTCCAAAATAGGGTTATGATTTCACTTTACCGAAATATTAATATCTATTATTTATTACAGTAGTGAGGGGTGCAAGACAAGGTACAGTCGAATGCATAACGTTAATGCCAACCAAACCAGACTCAAGTCCAACCTACGTTTTCCTCTCTTCATGGAACACAGTAGAATTTTTCTAGGTTAATCAAAGAATGCCAACCAAACAAAATTCAAGTCCAACCTACGTTTTCCTCTCTTCATGGAACACAGTAGAATTTTTCTAGGTTTATCAAAGAATGCCAACCAAACAAAATTCAAGTCCAACCTACGTTTTCCTCTCTTCATGGAACACAGTAGAATTTTTCTAGGTTTATCAAAGAATGCCAACCAAAATAAATTCAAGTCCAACCTACGTTTTCCTCTCTTCATGGAACACAGTAGAATTTTTCTAGGTTTATCAAAGAATGCCAACCAAACAAAATTCAAGTCCAACCTACGTTTTCCTCTCTTCATGGAACACAGTAGAATTTTTCTAGGTTTATCAAAGAATGCCAACCAAAATAAATTCAAGTCCAACCTACGTTTTCCTCTCTTCATGGAACACAGTAGAATTTTTCTAGGTTTATCAAAGAATGCCAACCAAACTAAATTCAAGTCCAACCTACGTTTTCCTCTCTTCATGGAACACAGTAGAATTTTTCTAGGTTTATCAAAGAATGCCAACCAAAATAAATTCAAGTCCAACCTACGTTTCCCTCTCTTCATGGAACACAGTAGAATTTTTCTAGGTTTATCGAAGAATGCCAACCAAACTAAATTCAAGTCCAACCAACGTTCCCCTTTCCTTCATGGAATACAGTAGAATTTTTCTAGGTTTATCAAAGTTAATGCCAACCAAACCAGACTCAAGTCCAACCTATGTTCCCCTTTCCTTCATGGAATACAGTAGAATTTTTCTAGGTTTATCAAAGTTAATGCCAACCAAACCAGACTCAAGTCCAACCTACGTTCCCCTTTCCTTCATGGAATACAGTAGAATTTTTCTAGGTTTATCAAAGTTAATGCCAACCAAACCAAATTCAAGTCCAACCTACGTTTTCATTTCCTCCATGGACTACAGTAGAAAATTCTTCCAGGTTTATCAAAGTTAATGCCAACCAAACCAAATTCAAGTCCAACCTACGTTTTCATTTCCTTCATGAATTCAGTAGAAAAATATTTTTCACAGATAAGCACTAATTGGGAGAGAAAAACTAAGGATACTCCTTGTACTATTTCTCTCCCAAATTTAGATAACACTTTAAAAGTCCAAAATAGGGTTATGATTTCACTTTACCGAAATATTAATATATATTATTTATTACAGTAGTGAGGGGTGCAAGACAAAGTACAGTTGAATGTATCATAACGTTAATGCCAACCAAACCAGACTCAAGTCCAACCTACGTTTTCTCCTCTTCATGGAATACTGTGGAATTTTTCTAGGCCTATCAAAGTTAATGCCAACCAAACCAAATTCAAGTCCAACCTACGTTTCCCTTTCCTCCATGGAATACAGTAGGATTTTTCTAGGATTATTAAAATTAATGACAACCAAACCAATCTACGTTTTCCTCGAATTTCACCAACGTTGATGACAATGTGAAACGTATAGAGAGCTTCCTTCTGACATCAAATCAAATCCCAAATGGAGAACAGACATCGGCATAATACCACTCCAGCCAATTAGACATATTATATCCTGCATGAAATTTCCCGTTAAAACCCCTCCCATTGTTATATAATATGATCAGTACGCACAAAGGCACTCGACAAACCAAAGCTTTGTATCGCCTATCACGTAACTAATACTCAGCCAAAGAGAGTCAGACTCATTTCCAACTGTTAGCCGGTCCAAAGCATTGTAGTGCCTATCACGAAACTAATACACTCGGAGATTCACTTTCAACTGTTGGCATCAGTTAAAAGGGAAGCAGTTGTCCAGGGAGGCAGTTGTCCAGAGAAAATCTGACAGTTGAAAGCTCACTCCTGTTAACAACGTTCATATTCCGACAATTCAATGCTGCTAATCCTCTGAAATTTTCGGACCGCTCCATTGGTTCCCGTTAAAACTGAAACCAGATCATGTGATGAGCATCCACCATTTGAGCGCAAAGAAGCCCCGTGAGTACCTTCTGTACTACCGACTTACAGTACTCCTATGAGAGGTTGAATACCCCTTGTTCTGTATGTTGAACTTCTGTACCTTGTGATAGGTTGAATGCGCACTGTATTGTAGACGTATTTCTGTACTCACTTGTGAGTGGTTGACTGCTGAATAATATGTGAGTGATGTAATGTCCAGAGAAGTAAGAGCAATGCCTTTTGTGTCTTCATCTAGAATTTGAGCTTGTGGAGTGAGGTTTATCAGTGATGGAAATGAAGCCATGATTCTCAGACAATAGGAATATGATGTTAGGGACATCATTCTCGGAGGTCAGTTTCAGAGCAATGAATGGACAAATTCAAGAAGAAGAAGAAGACAGGAGGAGGAGGAGGAGGAGGAGGAGGAGGAGGAGGAGGAGGAGGAGGAGGAGGAGGAGTATGAGGAGGTGAAGGAGAAGTAGGAGGAGGAGGAGGAGGAAGAGAAGAAGAAGAAGAAGAAGAAGAAGAAAAAGAAAAAAAGAAGAAGAAGAAGAAGAAGAAGAAGAAGAAGAAGAAGAAGAAGAATTCTAAGATATTTCATGTAATTACTTAGTATATAGTAATGAATGAGGGTTTTTGTATCCAAACAAAATAAATCTCTGTGGTGAGCCTTTTGTAACTTTGAATACGAAAGACCATAACAGAAATCAACGTTTTGATGAATACAAACTAGATTGATATCGATGGAATTAAATAGAGGATGCATTTATTCAAATGCTAATTAATATAATTATTATTGAACGAAAATCCTAAATAAATGCTGCAAATCACCCCGGAGACCTCTGCTACTGCAGACATTGAATCATTTATTTTTTGCAGCATTTATTTAGGATTTTCGTTCAATAATAATTATAGATTGATATCCTCATGATTTTAGGTTCTCTTTCCCCTGAGGATGAGTCTTTGGCGTTTGCTTCGATAATGAGAAATATGATGAAAGAGAGAATCTCTGCTCATGAGAGAGAAATATCAAGTCATGAAAGTTTAAAGGAGATTCAAATCCATCAAATATGGGGTTCATCCAGTGGATGTGAACAAATAAACACATCAAAATCAGTTGAACAACAGAGTACAGTGTGCTTCTTATATTATTATATTTATATCCTATTATATACTTAAGCGAGCAATTTCTGTATGTCTGTTTGTATTTTTATAATATCTGGTTATCTGGTTATTTATGTTCAACGGATCTCTAAAACGGCTTTAACGATATTCACGAAAAATTTGGAACATAGAAGGTTTATGATATAAAAATTCTATTGTACTAGGTCTCATCCCTGGGAAAACTCGCTGAAGGACATGAAAAGAATAACAATAAATTATTAATCCTTGGAAAACCAGATGATAATTTCGTCGTCTGTCGATAACAGAAAATGTGAGTGCCTGTGTGGGAGAGAGACAGAATTATTTCCAGCTGTGTAATCAATCAGCCAGAAATTTTATCTAGCTAGATATTTTAATCGACTTTATCAACATTATCTGATTTGTTGACATGACATGATAATCCTCCTGAACTAGAGTATATCATAATTCTCAAAGTTGATCATTATTATTTTGACAATTTTAAGTGATTAGTGAGTGTTATTTCGTTATTCAATTTGGTTTGTAAATAATCTAAATTAGAACTTTTTTGTTTTCGAATGTTTGAACTGAAAATTGAACCTGAATTCAAGTTTATGGAACATAACCTACTTTCTGGACTATTTATAGTGTATAAATCAAATTTCGGGGAAGAAACAGTTTTGGGCTGTGCCTTTTGGTCCTTCTCCAATCATGTTAAAGAATTGTGTTCGGTTTATCAAAAGTCAATAAATAAATAACGAGCGAAGATCAGTGCCCCGATATTTTAATGATAATCAATCTATTCGTTTAATAATACAAATGGAGCTTACAAACATAGTAGAAAAATAAATATTATCCATTATGATTAAACAAAAATACAAATTAAATGCTGTTGTAAACGGAGGGGGGTTGTTTCTTCTCTTCTATACTATTTGCTGAAATTATAATAGTGAACTTATGTTTGAATCCTTGATTGGTTGGGAGCTCTTAGTGGATTCGTTCATTCAAATGCACAGATTATCATCATTGTCACCTATTCTAGCAACTATAGTAACTACGAGCCAGGAACTTCAATGGAAAATACTTATAAAATTCAACTTCAGGTTTATTGAACTCTAAATAGGTAGAATGAATTAATAAGAGTCAGGTAACATGTCAAATTTTCAAACAAAATAAAGTGATTCAGCAATTGATTCACAAAAAAAAATATATATATATATATTCAATTCCAATCTACACATTTTGGGAACCTGCTAACTTGCAGCATTTAAATTTGGGCCTCGGTCATTCTATGAAACTAAATTTTGAGCTTAATAAGAAAAACAACAAAAGTTCGGCACTCACCATTTTAACAATATTCAAACTTGGACTCCTCAGAAACACTCACATACGCTTTAATAAAACTCACTATACTTGAACTCACACGCACAAATAATTTCCTGATTCTACTCCTACTAACTCTATAAAATTTGGTTTCCTATTCACTAGATAAAAATTACTGATAACTGAAAACTTCCCTCTGAATGGGAAATGGGCCCATTCAGAGGACCGAGGCTCGCACACCGTTACATGTTTTCCCAGTTACGTCTCAATACCAACTGAGGCCTTTTCACTGAAAATTATTCCCCCTCCACGAGCGTTGAGCATAACTTCCAGTGGAAAAGCCAAAGCTGCAAAAAGGTCAATGGTCGTACAATTCCCAAATACAGTAGCTTTTTCGACAAGAAATTGAAACCGCATTTGAAAAATGCACGAAAATTGCTTTAACTTCGACAACTAAGCAACAAGTTAGCAAATTCAAACAAGACAGAGTCAATTCTCAGACCAAAACGTAGGGCTCAACATACAGTAAAAATCAAAGTTCATTCCAGTTCAAAAACCTGGAAAATAATATAAGATACACAAAAAAAACTAAAATACGACCCTCTCAATATCACACTATTACATTGTAATTCACCCCGACGACTTCTGCTACTGCAGATATTGACAACAGTAGCGCTCATCGAATTTCCATCTAGCTTTTTACCCTGTTGTCAATATTTGCAGTAGCAGAAGTCTTCGGGGTGAATTACAGCATTCAAATGGCACTTTACATAGAATGTTCAAAATTGGAGTGTTCAAAATTAAAACACTCATATAATGATCATAGAATGTTCAAAATTACATTATTCAAATGACATTTTACATAGGATTTTCAAAATTAAAACACTCATATAATGTTCATAAAATGTTCAAAATTAGAGTATTCGAATGACACTTTACATAGAATGTTCAAACTCTTTCAAGAGTTCAACATTGATTTTTGACGAAAAGTTTTTGTCTATATATACTAGGCTAGCCTAGTATAAAGCCTAGCCTAAAGTATAAAGCCTAAAGCCTAGTTATTTATTTTCAAATTGAAAGTCATTGACACTGTTCTAAATGTATTTCTTTTACATCTGATGAATAAAGAATTTTTCTATTCTCTTCTATTCTATGGCATACGTGTGAGTGTTTAATGGCAAGCGATGGGACTGCAAGAAAATTGTAATATTTTATCTCAACTGGGAGGTATCGAGCTTCAAACGATAATGTGTTATGGAGGAATGTTTTTTGGAATGCTGCTGTTTTACTATGGTTTTTATTCTTCCGTTTTTCGTTGCAGAATTGAAAGCCAAGATTTTAGAAGCGATTTCAAATTCCAGTTGTAATGTTACGTCAAACCATGGACAATGTGATGAAGAGACTAAAGGAATGTTTGCGTAGAAAAGGAACACACCTGCAAGATGACGTCATCTTCAAAAATAAATATTACAGTATTATTTATTTTAAAATAGCATTATTTTTACTATTGAATGATATGGAAAACTCTATTTGAAGATTTGTTTTTCTTGAAATTATTTAACTTTTAAAATTTCCCGTTTCTCTGAAACACTCTGTACATCATTTTAAATTAATATATATATATATTATTATTCCTTTGGAAATTTCAACTATTGGGAGAGAAGGCCTTCGATAAGAAATAATAATTAATCATTGTGAATGAGAATACGAGGAATCTCTGAAAAATAATTCTTTTGGAATACTTTGTAGATCAGTTTGTCTTTTGTATGTTGAAACTAACTTCAAATCTCAAATTACAATGAAACATCAGAAATACAATGAAGCATGGATTCTTACCTTTTTTGTGGTAGATTCAGGAATCTCTGATGTTCTGTAGTAGATGATTGGGAGCGTTTTTTTGAAGGGTTCTGGAAAAAAGGAATCACTGATTAGTGTATTGATATAAAGCTTCTAACAGGCTGTAGAAAAACAGGTTTTTCTACAGGTTTAGAAAATGTATTGAATACCTAGAAGATCAAATACGGTACACTAATATTGTGAATGATATGTATGCAGAGCCCCAACTCTCGGCTCACATAGAATTGATGCGCCTCCGATTGGCAGGGCATGTGCAAAGAATGGTTGAAACACGAGGGCCAAAGAAGGTGTTTGTTGGTCAGCCTGGAGGGAGATGACCTGTAGGGTGATCAAGGAAGCTATGGGAGGGTAGGGTGCGGAAGGATGCTAATGAAGTGTTGAGTGTAGGGGGATGGAAAAGAGCTGCGTTAGATAAAGATGGATGGAGGCGTATTTTGGTTGAGGCCAGAGCCTGATTTGGGCTGTAGCGCCAATGAAGAGAGACAATATTGTGAATGTTATGACTGAATATGACTTTATATGTGGGGATCCAGATTTATTGAGATGAAATTGATAGAAGTGAGAGATTTAGTTGAATAATTTCAATAAGTAAATAGAAGATATAATTAAAAATAGCAGCAATCTCATCATAGCTCCTTGTTATTCCATCTCAAGGGAGCTGAATGCCAAAAAACAGTCAAACGTTAAACTTCTACTACCATGAAGAGATCCAATGAGATTCACTTAAAACTTTCAGCATTTTGTATGGATATAACATCAATGTATTACATTCAAACAATGCTAACAGTTGTCCATATACCAGTTGTGAATATACTGACTACACCATTATGAAAAATTAAAAAAACAATTGTGAAATAATTAGAATTTGTACTCCAACCTCGTTTAGACTGGGTTCATCATCAACTGTCAAAATTCGGGAGAGGAATATTTTTGGATTAATTCTGTTGATTCTCTCGCGATCGTTGTTTTGATTTTGTGCTTGTGTGAATAAAATTAATGAACAATTTTTTTTTCAAATCAAAAATCAATTTATTTCGCACAACATAATCGTCGTCGTCGTCTTTTTACAGGGGTAGGCATTAATACCTGTTCCGCCTTCAAACATTCTCCCACTTTTTTCTTGGTCTGCCAATACTTCTCCTCCCTTCTGGCTTGTATGCAATGACAGCTTTCGGGATTCTTCCATTTCCCATTCTCTCAACGTGTTCTCTCCACTGTTGTCACAATATAATATTATGTACAAAAAAATATTATGTACAACATAATATTATTACAAAACATTTTATTACAAACAAATTGATACAGGCTAAAAATACAAAATGGAGAAAAAATACTAATGAGAAACCACTTAAAAAAACAACTTATTTTAACATTAATATTGTTTTGCTACAGAGGACAAAAACGTAAAGCAATGAACATCAAATTTCGAAAGTGTAATGGAAAATCAAAATTATTCAAAAATGTTCTGATTTTGTTCATGTATGGATGAAATGAATTTCATGTATGGATGAACATAGATTCTCAAAAGTGTGATAGAAAATCAAAATAATTCTGAAACAATAATACGAATGTGATAATAATGGAGTACCTCAGGTATATAGGCTTACATTGATTTATAACGAGAGAAAGTTGCAAGCCCATTAAGGACCGCACGATATGGTACACCTACAAGGTTGTAGAACCCCAACAAATGAATGACACGAAAAATCTGCAAGTATTGTTGTTGTTTCCCCTTTGCACGTCCATTTGCGGCAACAGAGTTGGCGTGTAATATGAGGCCTACATGTGTGAAGCTGCCACAAACGAGGGGAAAAATTAATTAGTGAATGTGACGGAGGCTGTTAATTTATAATTAGTGACTGTGACAGCTGTGGCGTGGCCTAAAGGGCACTGACCATTGACCACATGTTACAAGGTTCGAAGTCATATTCCAATTTTTTAGGTTTATAATTATTGTGATTGGAGGAATAGTATTAATAATAATTTGACAGGATAATTGGAGAATTTTGAGCTATTATCTGTCTTCCCAAATCCCAGAATTTGCCTTCCCAATTTTGTTCTGTTGATCAATAATTTATTATGTATCTGTTGGGGATAGCAACTCCTATTTGTCTTTTTTCTTCAGGGCTACTCTTGAATAGAGATAGAAATGAAAATCTAGGTACCTTTTTCTTTATTCTTTACTTACAACATGTTTCGGCTATCCAGTGGTACTTGATAATGGTATCAAAGCCGAAGAATGTTGTGAGTAAACTATTTTAAAAAAGAGTACAGAACATTGATTTTTATCTTCATTTCAACTCCTATATGTATGAGTACTTGCTCAAGAACGAATAATGAAACAATCTGAATATTTGTCTTCCCAACAGCACCGTACTACCGTACTCCAGGTTCGATTCCTTGATTCATCTTCGAATGTATTGATTAATTATAGATTAATTTATTTGAGATTTTACATTTGTATTTGCCAAACAATTTTTGTAATTATTTCTAATGTTAGTTTCGATTAATATTATCTGTTAACAGGGTTTTGTAATGTACGTGCTTTGATGAAATGTTCTGTCAATAAATGATTTATTTTGTACTCATCTTTTTTAACTATCCATGACGATCTGGACAGCACATGACAGCACCGACAAAATTATTCAAAATAATATTTATAATTATAATTTTGACAGCACATGACTCTCCATGACAGCACCGTACTACCGTACTCCAGGTTCGATTCCTTGATTCATCTTCAAATGTATTGATTAATTATAGATTAATTTATTTGAGATTTTATCATTTGTATTTGCCAAACTATTTTTGTAATTATTTCTAATGTTAGTTTCGATTAATATTATCTGTTAACAGGGTTTTGTAATGTACGTGCTTTGATGAAATGTTCTGTCAATAAATTATTTATTTTGTACTCATCTTTTTTAACTGTCCATGACGATCTGTAAGTAATAATTCGTTTTTGACCTATTTTTAACGATACTACAGTATGATTTTTGAATATTAGTTATTAAAACTAGTACTCACTGTGAAGCGCTTTCGGATTTTTTAAATTATTTCAGTGTTGAGAAAAATCCATTCTCAACACTGAAATAATTTAAATAATCCGAAAGCGCTTCACAGTGAGTACTAGTTTTAATAACTAATATTCAAAAATTAGACTGTAGTGTCGTTAAAAATATTTCAAAAAACAGATTTATCATGTATTTGATTAGGATAGCAACTCCCATTTGTATGTGAATTTGCTTAAGAACAAATAATAAAACCGAAGCTTCTTCTGCAAAGATTCTTCTGCTGCTCTTGTATTTAGTTTTAGTTTATCAGAGATTGACAATGGTGTAATAACCGAAACCAGTCTTTCTAATTATCAATAAATCAGTGGTTTTTTTTTAAATTTCTTAGTCTTTTCCATTCAATATGAATAATCACCACAATATCAACTTCTCAACTTCACAAAAAATAATAAAACAATCTGAATTGTGAAAATATTCCCAATAGTCCAGTCAAGGAAAGATTATAGAGGGAAAAGTTGGGAAGGCAATTTTTGACCCCGCAGTTCTGTTAAGGGTAGTTATGAGGTAAACATATCAAAAGTCCCCACCCCTACCGCCTGTGATGAGGGTGTGGGGGTGGTGGGGGTGGTTTTAAGGTATCATTTCTTGGTTTCTCGCATGAAACTAAAAAACTATGTATCCTAAGGACTTGACTGTCATATATAACAAATTAAAGCTTACATAATTTCCCACAATATTTAGTCCACAACTTTTTTTTATATCTCCTTTTCCTTTATATCTCATTTTTCCAAAAATGTCACACCTTCAAGAGCGGATATCTCGATAACTACTAGTGGAGATATAAAAAAAAGTTGTGGAATAAATTTTGTGGGAAATTATGTGAGCTTTAATTTGTTATATGATAGTCAAGTCCTTAGGATACATAGTTTTTGAGTTTTATGCGAGAAACCAAAAAATGGTACCTTTAAACCACCCCCACCCTCTTAGCACAGGGGGCAGGGGTGGGGACTTTTTATATGTTTACCTCCTAACTACCCTTAACAGAGCTGCGGAGTCAAAAATTTTCTTCCCAACTTTTCCCCCCATATTCTTTTTTGAGCATTTATTGCCTGGACTACAAGACAAGTTCACAAAATCTATCCAACACATCATATAATTACTTTGATTCATAATATATCATACAAAAACATAACTTTAGTTAAACAAAGTGGGCAATTCTCAGCAGCATACGCAGAGGTCATCCTTTGTAATAGTTAATAGTGTGAGATCCACGCAATTACTCATTCATTTCCCAAGCGGGTTATAAAGCTATGCCCCGGCCTTTCCCCCATTGAAAACTACAGGAATATCACTATGAAGACATTACAAGATCATCTAGTTAGCCCTCAGTGCCACAAATTGAGAGAAATTATTGTCCGTCTCTCCCTCAGAGGACTCAGAACACAGTCGAATAAACCCAACTTGCTATTGTTCGATTCAGTTTGAACTGTCAGCTTTGGATTAGTGGGGAGCGTTGGTGATGTTTGTGAGGTTTGCTGAAGGTTGAAAGTGAGGCTTACTATATGAATCCAATTGCAGAAGTGAGTAAGTCACTGGAGGGTCAGAGGCTACTTCCTCAATTTCCTCTGGAGGCAGTTTTGAGGAGGAAAAGGATCAGAAAGAGGAGGAGGATGAGGAGGAAGTAGGAGAGGAGGAAGTGAGAAATGAGGAGGAAGTATTAGAGGAGGAGTAAGGCACTAATTCGCACTGCAAAAGAGAATAATGAACTTAGTTAACGTTTTGTAATGAGCTCGGGGACTCGAGATAATCATGAATATTTGACGAGTTCTTGCACTAGAATTGGAAGTGCGAAGGGGAAGATGAGGAATAGGAAGGAGAGAGAAACTAGAAGGAGAGGAGGAAGTTAGGGTAGAATGGGTGAGCGAGATATGCCTAAGTAGAAGTTTGAGATAAAGAAGGATTAGTTGTATCGTTGAATACGTTGGATAACGTTGATATGTTTTTATTGAAGATTTGTTTGTTTTTTAAAGTTTAAATTGTTATTTCAATACACTTTTTTCTATGTATTTCACACGTTGGATAACGTTTATTTGTTGATACGTTTGTTTTTTTTTCCTTAGGGCTACTTTTGAATATAAATAAAAGTATAAATCTGAGTAGCTTTTTTAAATTAATTTTGCCACGACATGTTTTTATATAGCCGTAATGCCATTATAAAGTATTTTTGTTAATATGTTTTTATGGAAGATTTGTTTGTTTCTTGAAGTGTAAATTGTTAGTGATAGTGATATTAGCTTAACCCAAGGTACCTAGAATACAAGGTACTGGCCACGCGCATCTCGATCGTTTAATGATCAGAGTCAGATCATCGGTGTGACGTCATTGGTGCTCTAGGTACATTGGCTTGACCTACGTTTTTGATTCGGACTGTAGTATAAATTAATTTGAGAAGGGGCAGTTTTGGGCATAAGCCTGTTATGCCTTGTCACATGAGTGTGATAATAATTGTGCATGACTGAATAAATAAATAAAAAATAGATAAGTGACAAGGAATCGAGAGATGTAGAATGAATGAGAACAGACTGCCTGGAATAATATCCGAGGAGTGGCTTCTTTCAAGGAGAAAGAGAGGGAGACCAAGAATGAGGTGGAAGGATGAAGAAAGAGACAGTCTCTGAAAAATGGGATGTAGAGGATGGAAACGAATGACAGAGAACTGAGAAGAGTGGAGAGCTGTAGTGGAGGCGGCCAAAGCTCAAAGGCTGTTGTGCTGAGAAAAGAATCGAGAGAATTGGAGAAAGTGAGATGGGAATAGCAGTAGGTGGAATAAGGGAAACATAAGGTGCTGAGAGAATAAAAAAAACAAAGAGTTGAAGGAGGAGAGAATGGAGAATGAAGATAAAAGTGGGAAGAAGGGAAAATAGGAAAATGAACAAAAGAAAGTGAAATAGAAGGAGGGATGAAGTGAGTGATGAAAAGGAAAATGTCAAACAGCAATAAGTTATAACAAATAGAGAAGAAGGTTTAAAGAACAAAAAATCAAGATGAATTGAAGAACGAAGAGGAATATGGGGATAAGAACGAAAAACAGAGAAAATATGCTAGGAGAACAAGAAAAAGGGGATTCATTGAAGAAAAATATAGGAGGAAAAGTAATTGGCCTAGGGCACTGGGAAAATGATTGGAAGAATGGAGACCGAGTAGAGGAACGGTTTAAAGGCAATTGAAAAAAAACAAATAATGGTGAATTCAGATTCCTTTATTCATGTGTTTAACAAAACAAAACTCAACTTACGTTCTAGCATTATAAATGAATACCAGTAGCAGTGAAATAACATGGTGAATCATATTAAACTAGTTCGAGTTCTACAATATCATTGAGCTAGAAAAATGATGAAATATGCGGAAGTTAAGGTACTACTGTAATGTTTTCACATGAAACGGTGGAGTTTGGACCTTAAGAAGTCCATTCTCAGAGAGGGTATCGAGGATACCCTACCCTTTAGCACTTAACCGTAGATGAGAGAGAGAGTGAAAGGCCCGAATGAGAGGAAGAGAAACATGAGGGGAGAAGGAATGACAAGAAAAGAGGTCAGTACAATTACTATTTAGAACTAGGGTGTAGTGAAACTAATAACTGGGATACTAAGAACTATAGTGTGGTCCACCTTATAATGGCAGTGGATGAAGATACAAGAATAGCGATGCCGATTCTCTATTATATTTCTACACTGTCAAAAACATCATTGTCATCGTTGTAGACCTAGAAATGGATAGTACCACCGGCTTTGTCAAATGATAGACAAGGATAGCAAAACCGAAGTTGATCAAATACTGTCATTATAACGTGGACCTCACTATAAGAGCTGAAAATAAAATTTGAAAAGGATGCATAGGAACTGAGAGGTACAGAGGATAAAGGTGAGTAAGAGAGGAAGAGAAAACAAGAAGCGAATGAGAAAGTATGTGAGGGAAAGGAAACACAGAAACCCAAGAGTCGACAAGGAAGAGGGGATCAATATAATTACACAGATTTCAAAAATAGAGGCCGTTACATGGTGAGGGAGAAAGGGAAAAAGAATCCCGAAGCGTTAATGGTCAACGGAAATGGAAAAGGAACCAGCAAAGGACAGGGAATGAAAGTGGGAGGGGACAACACGAAACGGATGCAAAAAGGGGAAAAACTGTGTGAAAAAAGCGGGAGAAAGAGGGAAGACTGCAGAAAGGTGGAAAAATAAGTGTGTGACGAGAGAGGGAAACTCGTGGATGGATGTAATATGAGTGAGAAACAAAGAGGGTAGACTGATGGAGGATGAGACATAAGTGTAAGACAAGGAGAAAAGAGTGGTGATAGAGTTGGGGAGGTGAATCCATACCAGAAATTGGAATGTGAAAGATATTTCATTTCTGCGCGTGGACTACAAAATTGAGCCGAGTTAGTTGATAGCAGCCATATTGGCATTCGACGAAAAAGCAGACTGATAGATTTCACTCTATGGTTTATGGCTGTTTGCTGGAATGAGAAAACCCGACAAGACCGAAAAAAGTTGTAAAAAAAATACATCTCCGCGTCACGACGCCTATCAAAACTCGGCAAATAGAGTTGTAATGGATTCGTTAGCGAGTGCGGGTGTGTTGATTAATCCCTTGGAAATAAGTTGACGGAAAAATCAACCAGAAACAGGGAGTGTGTAATTGGAAACTGTTTTCTATCAATACTATTTCGATGCTCACGATATTTGAACCCCAACCTCAGGTTATCAGAGTATTAAAACGTGGAATTCTCTAGAACTGAATCGTGGAATTCTCTAGAACAAACTCAAAAATTCTTGCAACAACTCAAAAATGAGAACAGAGATGAATAATTTTATTGTTCTTTCTCGATACTGATCATCAATTTGCCGAAGCAGTAGCTCAATTTAGTTGGTAATTTTTATCAATACGAATGAAAAAATATAAAATATCATCGAGGTCCTACATTTTTTGAGACTATTCATCAGATATTTCCATTTCATTTATAAACTTGGCAACTGAAAGCAAGCTCTTGTAAAGTAGTATATTTTTTTAATAAAGTTGATTTTTTGACAAATCTCAATTCCCTTCAATTATTTCCTTCTTATATTCAGAATTAATTGTTTCAAGTGTTTGCGTTTTGTTTCAATGTGGAAGTTAGTGAAGAATTGGAAAGTCGCACATAACCTTCATTTGGACAATTTATTTATGAAATTGGGATGAAAAGAAGTTTTGGACTGTAGTCTGTTTCTTTGTCCTTAAGTTAATTGTAAGTGATAAATAAATGAATATTCCCAAAATATCGTAATATTTTCGATTCCATTGTAATTCTGTTGAAGCCTTCTCATCATTTATTTCATTTTTGTAGGATAAGGAAAATTTTCTGAATGAGTAATCTAACAGTATCAGTTCAACATGTATTTTTCGAGATTTTTCAATTCTGGTATTTCTACCCTACCAGGAGATGAGTTGATGTTCCAAATTGTGGCAAAAATAGTCCAGCAATAGAATCATGAATAGAATCTCCATCTGTTTCAGAACAAGTGACAACATCCTATTTTCTCGTTTTATCTTTGGAATTGTGATGAAAAATGTGAATCAACAGTGTAGTATGTGCTTTAACCAGTATAAACTGCTGAATAGCTTTTGTGAGCTGTCCATAGTGGTATGCAGAAATATACACCAAACAATCATATTAATGGAGCATTCTGTAAAGTGGAGTATACTGCATATCACGGTATTTAGATGAAAACGGTAGTGGTCATGAAATGTGTGCGCAGTGGCCAGCCAGCTAGATTGCGTCATCGCCACCAACCGAGGTTTTTAACACCTATTGGCAATTTATGAAACTTATTTGTTAAAAACAGATGATTGGATATAAAATGACGTCAGCTGCACCGGAAATTTAGCACAAACATGCGCGTGACACCTACCGTCTTCTTCTATATACCGTGCTGCATATCATACAGATTATCATAGAGTAAAGAACACCTTCTATAGATTTGTTTGTCTCTGATATCATATAAGAAGCATATAATGCGGTGATGAAAAGCATACGACGTGTGTTCGTGGCGTGTAAGACTGGACACAACTTTAAAACAACTGAATTCTCAAATTTGATAGTAGCCTATACATATTATCATAGAGGGGAGAACACCTTCTATATTTTATATTCCTTTGTCTCTGATATTATAAGAGAAGCATAAAATGCGGTGATGAAAAACATACGACGTGTGTTCATGGCGTGTAAGTCTAGAAACAGCTCTAAAACAACTGAATTTACAAGTTTTATGAAACCAGAGAGAGGATATAATATCTATTTCATCTCTGATATAACTCACAAATATTGTTTGATATTCTATTGGCTTGAAATAGTTATGTCCTAAACAAAACCTTGTCAGTTCATTGTCAGTCGAATGTTTGTCAAGTATTGTCAAATACGTGAATGTTGGTCGAATCGAATATATGATTAAGTTACTGGAATAATTATGACATGATATCATATATGTGCACAAAATTTGATTTTCACTGACATGACAAAATATTGAATGAATTCTACAGCCAGACAATGTCGTCATAGAGATAAATGGCATTAAATAGGTGATAGTTGAAGGGTACCAAAATAATTCTGCCAGGTCTTCAATCTTCTATAAATGACAAATTATTGACGCGTATCAATGAAAAACAACACATAGATGTCAGGCGAAGCTTTCAAAAACACGAGTGATTAATTGGGAGATAGAAGATATACAGAAACACGAGTGAGCATAGAAAATAAAACACTCAAGATCGGAGAGTTTCATTTTGACGAACTGGCTATTTTGGTCCCAGAATCAAACTAAATCTAGATAAGCAATGTCATTCATATCAATAGAATCTGAAAAACACGGAATATGCATTTTGTAGTCAACTACATGAATGAATGAAGACAATATTGTATCACCTTTAGAATATGATAAGAGACCTCCTAGACCACTGAAGTTCAGTGTCAACGTTTTCCAAAAGCATTCTGATACACACGTGGGTTTGATCTTCAAAATCTCTCTGTGTATGCATTAATACTATCATGTTCTGTCTATAATTACCATGTTTCCACTAATGTTTCATTAACCTCTCATATCAAGTCATGCTTCCATCCACTCTATCTTCAATCTAATACCATCTGTATGAGTTTGAACATCGGGAAAATGAACAGTCATACACTTTTGAAAATCAAACAGCAATGGAGCAATAAGGTAGAGAAGATAGTTGACTTCTAAATTTTCGTGCATGATTATCAATCATATTAATTTAATATTTGTCAGTATTTGGCAAATATGTTGTCAATATTCACAGTAGGAGGAGTCTTCGGGGTGATTCACATAATTTGATTGGGATTTCGTTTGATAATAATTATTCATTAATTGGAATTTGAACAAATGCAAATTCCAATATTTATTTCCATCTGTAGACTGGCTGGCCGGTATGGCTTTGTATAAAAGGAGCGCTGCTATCCAGAGTTTGGTGTAAAGGTAAGCATTCCTGACCGGCAATTGGGAGGTACTGGGTTTGATTCCCGGGCTGACAAAAAAATTTTGTATAGTAGCGCTCATCGAATTTCCATCTAGCTGTTTGACCTGTTGTCAATATTTGCAGTAGCAGAAGTCTTCGGGGTAATTCACAGCATTTAAATAGGATTTCTTTTAATAATAATTATTCATCAATTTTTTAGCATTTGTACAACTGCAACTTCCAATTTATTTTCATCTGTAGATTGTCATATTCCATGAATAGAACGCGAGAGTGGAAGTTCTGGGGCCTGTTTCACAAAGGTACACGTAGGTTACAAGTCTTGATGCCAACCATGGTTTAGGAGAACAGCTGATTACAAGCGTTTCACAAAAGCAGAATTGTAAACTTGTAGTTACAATAAACTTCTACAATTTAACAAGTGATTTGCTTGTTACGAACAAGTGTTTCACAAATATTTCCATTGTAGCCAACAATTTTTGTCAAAATTACTTGTTCGTAACTAAGTGATCATTAAAGTGATTTTAAATATTCAATAAATATTTATAATAATCAAAAATGTCGTATATTCCTCTATAATTCATTATTTTGGAAATATATGCATCAGGAAATTGAATTTAATAAATTTCCAAAATAGTTATTAATGAGCTACTTCATAGGCTGGTTATGTGTACTATAGTATATATAAACAGTATATATAGTATACATTAATATATAGTACATATACTATATATATACAGAGTACATAATATACTATGTAGGTTACAAATTCAGCAATAAATGAAGTAGACTGTTCAAAAAACATTATATGAATGAATGAATGAATGAATGAATAATTGCTTTTATTTTAACATTGTTTCCTAGATAATATTATACAAGAACATAATTTTAATTATAAAAAGCATTAAACCCTTGGTCAACGACCGTCAGGGTGAAAAATCATTATTCAAAATCATTATTGAAAAGTACAAGTAACCTTTATAAAGGATGAAAAAAGGAAATTATCATGAAAATAGGTTATGTTTACTATTGAAGTACTTGTAGACTTGTAAAATTGTAAACTTGTAGATAATAAATTTTTATGAAACGTGAGTACTTGTAAACTTGTAACAACAAGTACTTGTTCGTAACCAACCAAACCATGGTTATTACAATACTTGTAGCTTTGTGGAAGAGGCCCCTGGTTTAGTTGAACAATATTCAGTATTCAAACTTGGTCACACACTTTGAAAAATCGTTTTCAAATTCGCTTATGATTATTATATTTCTCAAATAAAACACAAAAGTAAAAGATGCGATTTAGTTTGACAATGGTTACTATCTGAACATGGTCACATACTTTTGAAACTCATTTTTAAATTAATGTATGATTTGGTTTATTATACTCCTCAGATGAAACTCAAGAGTAAAAGATGAGGACCAGTTTTACAATGATCAGTGTTTGAACATGGTCACACGCTTCCAAGTCTAGTTCCAAAATTCGTATATGTTTTTTATATTTATTGAATAAAATACTAGAGTGAAAGATATGTGTTGGTTATACAATATGTCATTGTTTAAAATTGGTCACACACACTTTACTACAGCTCGCAGGAATAGAACAAGGAGGTAAAAGCTCAACCTGTAGTTGAGTTAAACATGGACAACGGTTGAGTATCGGAATGAGAACTACCCTTTCCGTGCCACAGACCCGTAAATAAAAAGCGCCCCACTATTTAGAAATAGTAGCCGTTAACTCCCTGTGGCGACTTTGAATAGCAACTTGATCAGCGCCGGGGGAAAACGGACAGAGGGAGGGTTGAATCGAAATGGAATTAAAAGCCGGCTTTGTTAGGTACGCATCTAACGATTTTCCGGCCCTGTTATATTCATTAAGTACTTCTATTAGTGTGACCGCAAAAGGATCGTAACATTTGCTGAGTCCAGAGTAACAGATAACATTGTATCAGATACTGAAACAGGGAAAGAAACTATTCTAACTTCACTCACAAGGAAAGAGGCCATGTTTCTCTTATTATACTGTATATATTTAATACCAACTCTGTGGCCCGGTTGCACAACAGCCGGCTAAATTTTAACCGTGATAAATTCCACGAGAACCAATCAGAGAATGCGTTTTTGAAAAGACGACTTCTCTAGGCTAACCAATCTAATTTGGAAAATTGAACAAGAGAATCTAGATGAGGCATTTTTGGATAGACGGCTTCACTGATTGGCTCTCGTGGGGTTAATCTCGGTTAATATTTAACCGGCTGTTGTGCAACCGGCACTCTGAATTAAAGATAGTTTATTCAGGGCACAAAGGGAAGAATACAGGTTCCTCTTTTCTGTGCTGAGGACTAATAATTATTTGAATTTCACATCTTCTGTTATGAACAATATGCAACTGGATAACATACGAAACGTTGATGAGTAGTTGGTTATTGATAATAATATTGTAGAATCTCTTTGGAAAGTGAGTTCATAATTATTATTATTTCACTATTCTATAAGGTTGGAAAAACTTCACAGCGAAATCGGAATTCACTGAAGCATTACAATGATTTAGTACATCGTAATGAACTAAATAGTGCATTATAATAGTAATAATATTATAAAGATAGTTATCAATTCCAAAGTTAGAAGAGTGAATTATCACTCTAGAAAAGCGCTTGTATCCCTTTTAGAAGCATGGGCGATATCAAAAACAAATAATTACTCATCAAATTATGTATATAAACCAAGTTAATTAACTAATTAGTCCAATTTGTTAATTAGGCTTACAAATCTTATTTGTAAAATTTGAAATTTGAAATTTGAAATAGAATAAGGGAATCTAGCTGAGCTAATCACAGTGGATAATAATAATGATAATCTGATCAAGTTTTTTGGGGATAACATGAAGCATTGTACTGAAATATTGTGGACTTGAATAATCAATGACATTCCAATGTCATCCCACTGTAGTATCAAATCAAGTACGTCATCGAAAAAAGTAATTCATTCAAAATAATTTACAATTATAATTGAATAATTGATTAATTGAGAGTAATTTCAATCTATTAGGTCTATCAATCTCTACTACCATCATAACTAATTCTCTGAGTACATGAATCGATAATCAAACTAGATTAGAATATATCATCATCATCATCTTCAGGGATTAGGTTTATTAATTAACCTGTTCCGGTACCCATCTCTTTCTTGGCCTCCCTACATCTCTTTTACCTGTAGGTCTATAGTTTTGGTCGATAGTTCAGAATATAAAAAGAATTTATTATACAAAATTAATAAATAGTAAAATGAATGCATTTCTACAACATGAGATAATATGATTTCAACGTCTCTCATTCATCTCTTATATCATCTTGATAACGTAGTGAACTTAAATGAGTAGTGGAGTGTTGAGGAATATCATGGAATCCAAGAAAAAATTTCAATAGCGCTAATTGGATCGTTTAATTATCATAGAAATAACTAGTAACTTTTTTATACCTTTCTAAATAAGCAAAAACTAGTTTTAGCACTCATATCATATCCAAATGCCAAAAATATGTGAAAAGGTATAGAAAAGGTTCTAGTTACTTTTTCAAATCAAATATCGTAGCACCGAGCTTCGCTCGTTATTTTTATTCATTGATAAACAGAACACAATTCTCTAAAATGATCGTGTTAATATTTCACAGCTGGCTATACGTCATCTCATGAATTTCGGGGATGCGATATTTTGATTTTTCACATACTCACTTTTTCACTATTCGCAGCTGTTTCAGCTAAGGGTGGATTATCCTTTTAATGTCGTTCAGCGAGTTTCTCAAGGATGAGACGTAGTGCAATCGAATCTTTGTATCATAAACCTACTATGTTCCAAATTTCGTGAAAATCGTTAGAGCCGTTTTCGAGATACGTTAAACATAAATAACCAGATATAAAAATAACCAGACATATAAATACAGAAATTGCTTGCTTAATATAATATGATTTATTAGCCATTTCAACAAAAATAATACATAAATTTCAATGTGAGAAGCTTATATGTTAGAGTCTTAATCAATCACAAGTAAGAGCAGAATTGAAAAAACATACATGAGAATACCAAAACTCAAAACTTGTATGTATGTATACTTTCACTACGATTATCAAAATATTTTTTTAGTCAGTTTCATTCAAATTTAAAAAATAAACTTATTTCTATACTGATTAAATCATACTAGAATCTCTTTATAAACAAGCAAGCTAATATCATCAACAGTGTTACGTTGAAGGTCTGCGTACGTTACGGCCTCAGTGTGAACACCTCCATTGCGTTCTGTGGTTATTTGCTGGTCGAAAGGGTGGCAACCTGTATTCAGCTACTTGCTTTCCGATAAAGCGCGATAAGGATAGCATGTGAAGCAGTCGTTAAAAGCTTTTTCTCAGTTTGTTTTACTCGGAAAACCAATGTAACCAGCCAGAACATCAGACTGTGGTTTCAAAGTATGTGAGCCACAAATAAGTGCAACATTCTCATTAGAGTCGGGCTTTTTTCAACAGTGATATGCATCACATTGGAGAAATGATATTACGGTGATCTGGAGTGGAAATTTTCGCTATATGTGAAAACTACTATAGGTGAGTGAAAAGTTTTCAAGCGTAACAATTTGGAACTGGAATAAAGGTTTCAACCAACTGGAAATTGTAGTAACATTCACGTTCCACCCTGATTGATTATTCAACAATGAAACTATATCAAACACATGAGGAGATTGAATTATCAGTTGATAATAGAATGTGGAAAAGAATTTCATGGTAACGATTTTAATAAATCCTTATATCCAGGTCTCTCATACACTTGGGATTGAATTATTAGTTAATAATAATATAATGTGGAGTATTCCCTTGTAACGATTTTAATATACAGAGTGTTCCAGAAGTAATGTCGAACATTTCAGGGTATTGTTTCTGGATGATAGGAGACTACAAATGTCGTATTTTAAGTGTCCATAACTCAGCGGTTATCCTTATAGCTACCATTTTGTTATTCCACTTTGAGATTATTTATTTATCTTTAAGAACGAGATGTTGTATTCATCTGAAATTTGGCATGAATATTTATGCTATAAACACTCAACTTTGAAAAATAAAATGAAAAATTCTCGATGTGAATTTTCAAAATAGCGGCCGTTTTAAATTGTTGTTTCAAATTGCTAACTTTTTGTTTCTTGTAAATATTCTGTAAAGTGAACGGTTTTCGTGAAATATGCCATCAAACATTTAAAATGGCCGCCATTTTGAAAATTTACATCGAATATTATTCATTTAATTTTTCAAAGTTGAGTCTTTATAGCATTAATATTCATGCCAAATTTCAGATTAACACAACATTTCGTTCTTGAGATAAAAATTCCTAAGTGAAAAAACAAGATGGCAGCTATAAGGATAACCGCTGAGTTTTGGACACTTCAAATACGACATTTGTAGACTTCTATCATCCAGGAACAATACCCTAGAATGTTCGACACTACTTCTGAAACACACTCTATAGTTTGATATCCTAGTCTCCTAATACACTCGATATTGTTTTCTTTTCGATTGTTGAGCAACAATGTGTATGATTATATGTATGTGTATTATGTGTATTATTATTTTATAGCATGATTTTTGTGAGAAATAAAATTTCTCATTCATTGATTGAGGTTAGTGATCGCTTGCTGATATTTAAAGCCTCGAATCATATATTATCCGTTTGTATTTTTATTTGTTTGTTTATGAGATTACTTCAGATCACTTCATCAATCAAACCCTTCATGTTATAATATGAATTGACTATGTTTGCTAAACTATAATTTCTGACGTTGTTCATGACTATTGTAATGTTGAGCGGCAATAAAATTATATTCTTTCATTCAATCAACTTGAAAAAATTCAGATTTTATATAAACTATTCTACACAACGATTATGTTGACCGAAGAAATTGACGAAAATTACTTCTTCGTCATATTAGAGAAATAACACAGCATATCAAATGAAATAAAATAGATAGGGAGGCGAATGGAGCAGCGGAACATAACATAATTTTCTTTATTTGGAAAATTTATTTTATGAAGTTTTGGACTGTAGCCTGTTTTTTTGTCCTTAAGTTAATTGTAAATTATAAATGATAGTGTCCTAAAATATTGATTGAGAGTTCTCTCTCAAACGGGCTATTCGGAAAAAATAGGAAAAAGTTATGTTTCTAGAAACATTTATTAATCAGAATTCGGCTTATCCTGTTGTCCTCACCAAACCATTGTTTATGATTTGTTCTTGTATCATAAATTGGATGAAACGTCAATTCATGACAATCATAATTATTGAGTAAATTAGTGAACTACTTTTCTTTTTCGATGATTTTCAATCTCCTATGAAAAATCACTTCTGCCAATGGGAATTCAATTCCTTTTTGTGTAGTTGAGAAGTTCATAGTGTGGTAATTATTCATATTTAATGAAAAAGACTGAGAAATTGTCAAAAACCACAGATTTATTGATACTTAGAAAGACCGGTTTCGGTTATTACACCATTGTCAATCTCTGATGAACTTGTGACAATTTCTTAGTCTTTTTCATTTAATTCAATTCCTTATATCATAAACAATGATCAAAATTACTGAGAGAATTGATGAACAACTTTTCTAAACGATGGTTTCCAATCTCCTATTGAAAACCACTTCTTTTTATGGAAATACAATTCCTACCATCATGAACGAACTACTAATAGATCAACAACAGTCAAATCAGGTTGAATCCCTTGTTTCAAACCTTGTTGATTGTACCAGGTAATTCAATATTCCCACATGTACCATCACTTGTCAACTAGTAGCTTGATTCAAATAGACTAACTATATTTAATCTCAATATGACAACTTACTCCGTCATGGATACTGCTAATGCATTTAGCTGTCCATGCTACTCAAATCCGCGAGCAGTCTATCTAATGAATAATACAACTCCAAATTCAAATTTGACATTCATTCTGTCTGTCAAATTTGAATTTCGGATGAGTGCTACTCTAGAGTACTGGACAAACTCAATGTAGGCACAACTACATGGATATAGCACTCAACAGTAGAATAAATTTCGACCGTAGGTTACTCGAATAAAATTCAATACTCGAACATGGTTCGTTGTACGTTTCTCTTTGCTTTGTTTTATCACTCCATGATGGTTTGATGTTCTGAATTTCATATAATACTGCATTTCTCAAGTCATCTTCCTCTAGAGTCATCCTTTTACTATTGAACGAGCAATTTCTGTTTAGATGTTTAGTTGTTTACATGTTTATATATCTGTATGTGACTGGATTTCGAAAACGGCTTTAACGATTCTCACGAAATTTGGAACAAGGTAGGTTTATGATATGAAAATCCGATTGCACAAGGTCTCAACCCTGGGATAACTCGCTGAAGGACATTGAAAGGATAAACACGTCCTTGGAAAAACAGCTGGAAATTTTGTCGTCTGTCGACACCGTAGTGGAAGTGAGTGAACGAGTGCATGTGTGTGGGATCATCCAGCTGATCTCACGAGAAGAAAATTCAGCGAGAGAAACTTATTTTCGTTTATTTCAATATTTTTTTAGAAAACATGTTCACTTCAGAAAGTCCAAAAATAGTAACTAGATGTTAGTGTAGAATAGTACATAGTACATAATTATTAACAAATATTGTAGCAAACATAGTATATCATTCTAAATCGAATTCATAGTATACTTATCTATTTGTAATAAATTGATAATGTGTTTGTTTTTTGAAGTGTGAATAGATTGTTATTTTGATGAGTGATAGCAGCATAACCTAGATTTTGATTTGAACTGTTGTATAAATTTGAAAAGGGACAGTTTTGGGCATAAACCTTTTGTGCCTCCTCATATAACTGTAAAAATAATTTTACGAATGGAAAATGAATAAAAAATATAAACTATAAATTCAATCTTTCGTGACAAATTGTCTATGCTTTTACACTCCAGAGCGAAGCTCGGTCCCCCGATATTAACTGTTATATCGCTAATGTAATGCTGTTATGAATTTCTCAATATAGACTATCGTCCATGCAATCACTTATCATCAATACTTTATTTTTTTCAAAACTCTGGATCTATTATTATTCCGTACTCTGTATAACTCCTTCTTCATGATTTATTGGTCAATTATGATGATGACTCTTCCAATTGTAATGATGAACCAGGTAGTGTAACGTATAACACAACTCAAATTAAAACGCATATAAGTATCATTCTTGTTCATTTGAGCATTTAAGCAAGAATGAATCTTGTTCATACATAAGCACCTGGTTATATGGGACGTATTATATAGTTATATATTTCATATCATATTTTTATAATTTTTGTCAAGCTAACAAGTTAAAATGTACTTGGAAAACTGAAAATATACACAACATACCCCACTCCATTGTATAATAATATATTGTGCTTGGACAATGAAGATTCAGATATTGAAATTTTCATCTGCAAGAATTATTTCGATTGTATTCAGTCCGCTCCAGCTGGATAAACACCAATTTTATTAAAGCTGGGCAACACACATTATTATAAAACGTTTGGGAATCTACAGTTGAACCATTCTACCAAAAAGAGCGTTTAATTGAAGTTTTTATTCCACACTCACTAACAGCTCCACTTCAGTCTCCTTGTTTTTTGTTGTATTTTATCAAAGAAGGTTTTCCTCATTGGAAATCACTGATATTGCTGAAAATAACTGATTCACTCAGAAGAAAATATATTCGGTCAGTGGTTTTATTCATTAAGAGCTTTTCGAGATATATAGTAGTGATAAAGAGCTGAAAAGTAATACGGTTGATGTTTTATTTTCAATTTAGAACTTTTCTATGTTAACGCTCTATCAAACACAAACATTTTTGAAGTTCAAAATAAGCAATCGAACAGTATTTCCCTACAAAAGTCATCATGAGAGCATATACTTTCTCAACATATGAACTGAATTGGAACTTGTTTCATGATATTAGTTTTATGAAGATCATTGATAACTTGAAACGATCCAGTACAACTGAATAAATCTCTATCAATTCATTTATCTTATATCAGTAGTACAGTTTCTTCAGAATTGAATGAAAAAGACTAAGAAATTGTCAAAAAAACACTGATTTATTGATAATTAGAAAGACCGGTTTCGGTTATTACACCATTGTCAATCTCTGATAAACAGAGACAGAAATTGTCAAAAAACCACTGATTTATTGATAATTAGAAAGACCGGTTTCGGTTATTACACCATTGTCAATCTCTGATAAACAGAGACAGAAATTGTCAAAAAACCACAGATTTATTGATAATTAGAAAGACCGGTTTCGGTTATTACACCATTGTCAATCTCTGATAAACAGAGACAGAAATTGTCAAAAAACCACTGATTTATTGATAATTAGAAAGACCGGTTTTGGTTATTACACCATTGTCAATCTCTGATAAACAGAGATTGTTAATCAGAGATTGTCAATGGTGTAATAACCGGAATTGGTCCCCTAATTATCAATAAATCAGTGTTTTTTTTTTAATTTCTTAGTCTTTTTCATTCAATATGAATAATTACCACAATATCAACTTCTCAACTACACAAAAAGTTCTTCAGAATTGTAATGAAACAAATAATTTCAGGCCCCCCACTTGAAAGTTCCAGCTGAATGAAAAATACTCAGTTTAAACAGACTTAGGGTCATTTATGCTAACTCTCCGTTTAACTTTAAACCACGTTTACTTTTAAGTATGGTTGCATTTATCATAATATGTTTCAAACGGGGTTCATACGAACAGCTGACATTCTCCGTTTAAACCAAGTATCTGCTTACGGGCCTTTACAGGAAACGTCAGTCCCAGCTGCCTAAAAAACAGTCGTTAGGTCATGTCAGAGGCCCTGAAATTGATCAGTTGCGACCTGAAAACTCTGACACCCTACCTGAGCCAGCAAGGTCACACTATATTATTATTTATTACAGGAAACATTACCTTCATCCTACAACGATATCCCATCGATACTTCAACCATAGATGAGTTCCAAAAGCTAAATTCGAAGATCACCGTATTCCTCAAAGTTTAATCTCGGAGCACTAATATTCAAACGATCGGTTTCGGGACACCGAACAATACGCGCGTTTCGGGAGTGCGATTTCTATTAAGCCGAAAAACTTGTCGCAAACTGAAAGGGATTAAATAGCTTTGGCAGCGAGGAGATCACGTCAGCGACAATGACTGAACTACCAACGCAAGTTTTGACCAGATCCTCCAATCACATTCAATGGCTTCCCTTTACTTCAAGATGAACGCAGCTCCTCTTCCAGAAACTTCCACAGTGAAATCCACTCGAAACTATCAGTATTTCTCGGGAATAACATCAAGGTTATCCATCCAATCAATGCTGAAAGTTTGCAGTGAATCTCTCTCCATAGATCCCATTTTCAACTTCACAGCAGCCAAACTTCCTTTCATAAAGCAAATTCAAGAATCTAGACGGACAAAGCTTTTCGAAATCTACAAACTCAAATTCCCATAATATATACCTATATATTTATAGAGCATCTCCAGAACCTCATCTGAATATACATACATACTTCAAACTAAGCACATCTATATCAGTGAAGATCCTGACCTATATATCTATAGAGCATCACCAGAACCTCATCTGAATATACATATATACTTCACACTAAGCACATCTATATCAGTGAAGAACCTGACCTGAATATATATGTATATAAGACGAGTTCAGTTCATGTACAATCTTCAACTCCGAGAGCTAAACTTTGCTCTATGGACTGTGAATTGTTAAGAGAACTGAGAAGACTAGACTGCATCAGCATGTATGGGAAATCATTATTCTCATTCTCACCTAGAAACTTTTGACTCACAGATTCTTCAACTCTTGAATGGGATCGATCGCTTCGGAATGTGAAATACTTCAAAGTCGCTATCACACTTCGAATACGAATAGAGTTAGACGTCCGTCTGTGGAGAATTTGGAAGAATTATTGTCGGATTTGGAGTTCGCAGAGGTCATGTTATATTTCTCATGTCCTATTAGATACAAGAGCCTTGAAGGGAATTCACATAACTGGTAATAGGAACGGTAATATTTGTTTTGGTGCAAGCTGTATAAATTGACTATTCAAGATACTGTCATTAGTTTAAGATCTGACTGCTTATACTATTTATGAAGCTTATACTGCTTTATAGCAGCTGTAAAAATTGACTATTTAAGATACTCTCATTCGTTGAAAATCTGACTGCTTATACTATTTATGAAGCTTATACTGCTTTATACTATTTGAAAGCTGTATACATTGACTATTAAAGATACTGTCATTTGTATAAAGCACTGACTGTCATTAGTTTAAAATCTTGATCGAATGTAATGACGTCATTTGGTTCCATGCAAACTGCGCATATGCGCAACTAAAATCTACTACTTCATCTCCTTACCATGATTGCAACTGACTATGAGATCCAATCTCAATTAATAATGTTCAACAAATCAAATCAAATTTTATTTACCAATTAACAACAGTTTTACACGAAAAGAAATAAATAATTTGTTGTTAAATAATTGCCGTGGCTAGAAAAAGAAATCTTGCGCTCTAGCCATGAGTTCATAACATTCCTTACCTATATTTTAACATGATTTCAGAATTAATACAGTTCTTTATAATATAATCCAGACCAGTAGGCCTACAGTACAGATACAAATGAAACTAATAATAATTTTCTACGTGATAGTATTAAGTATTCGTTATCCATTGTTAAGTATTCGTTTATTCACTCAAATAAGACAAATACAACATTAAATTGATGCCATGAGGCCAGATCAATTATTATCATTTTTAACAAAAGAAACCTAATTTAAATCCGATATCAGTCAAATGGCCAGATGACATTATCTGATCGGTTATAATGGAAAGTCTTATTTAAACTTGAAAAAATATTGGAATCCGAAAGATTGGAGCTGAATCAAGAGCAGGAATGTGATAGGAAAATTTCTCATGTTTAATATGACTCACGATAATTGAGATTTTAGACTCAAAATTTGACAAAACTTATAAAGTGATAGACACAATAAATAGCTGTGATAAGTTCTAAATAGTGTATTTGTCTCTTTGGTCTCAAAATTTTATAGTTTTATTTATTTATTTATTTATTCGTGGACAGAATCACAAGTCATAAAAATATGATTAGAAAGGAACAACAGGCTTGGCCCAAATCTATTCCATTCCCAAATTTGATAAATTAATAAAATGTTCAAAAAATAGGTTATGTTTCTACTCTAAAACGTTCAAGTACAATTTTCCTCCAAAAATATATGTAAGCTGAACATTTTGAATTTAGAGAAATTAAAACACCAAACTATATTCAAATAGACTATAACACTTAATTATCACTTCATATTTTTTCAAAGTTTGGAATTTTCTGAATATTTGTAATTGAGTTGATTCAATTTAGAAGCATTTTTTTAATTTAAAACTGATTTCTGTGTGTTTTGAATTGTAAATTGAGTGTGTAACTGAAGAATGTTAAAGTGAAACATAACCTAGATACATTTAGACTGCTGTATAAATTTATTAGAATTAGAACCGTTTTGGGCTTATAAGCCTGTGGTACTTTCCTGTAAGTTGTGTAATTCTGAATGATTAAATAAATAATTGAATAAAATAAAATAAATAATCAAAATAACCTTTTCTTGGACAATTTCTATTCAAATTTTAGAAAGGAACAGTTCTGGGATTCACCTGCTGTTCCTTTTTCAATCATTTATAGTTGAAAATGATATTGTATTATAGATTTATAAATACATAAATGGATGATTTCAACATTGTTGTGCATACACCCAGAAATATCATACAACAGTTCACGATTTCCACCCCATATGAATATTCATGTACTTCAAGTAACTCTTAGAAAATCTCTATTCAATATTCAACAATCATGAAAGATTCATCAACATCTGTAACAATAATTCCACAACCACAAATTAAATCCTTCAAAACAATTAATATAGACTCCCACATTCAATACCGGTGGTAGGATTGTTCAAGCGCAAGCCAAGTGTAGATAATACAGTCATTAATGTGGGATTCAGACTACTGAATAAACTCTCTAATGTTATCTGGTCAGACGAAATTTAATTAGGTAGTGCGTTTGTGAGCGCTTCACAATGGAAACGAGAGAAGAGAGAGTGAGTGAGAGAGGGAAAGCGCACTTCAGATGAAAGCTGTTGAAATGGGATAGCGTCGAGGAAAGAATCTCTGAAATTAAATTCGCCCGGTGAAAATTAACACGACTAACATACACTTGAACAAAGTCTGCATTTTGAACCTCAGCTCAATACGGCCTCGCAAAACTCAAAACATGTTTTCTCATTACAGCAAATCGTGTCTCTCTTACCAGTG
Organism: Nilaparvata lugens; assembly: GCF_014356525.2. Lineage (NCBI taxonomy): Eukaryota > Metazoa > Arthropoda > Insecta > Hemiptera > Delphacidae > Nilaparvata > Nilaparvata lugens. The sequence continues at coordinate 9,434,180 of NC_052514.1, forward strand.
TATCCTTGATTAAAAACGAGGAATATTGTGAGCACAATAAGTGCCAGACTTGAATGACTGTTCAGAGTTGAACAAGAGTATTCAATGAGCGAAAGGATCTGAATGAGGAATAAAATATGGAATTCAATGGGTATGAGTGAGGTTTTGGAGAGAACAATACAGCCTGAAGTTTATTGGGGAATGAGACTGTTACAGTATTAATATGTCTCTTCAGAAAAATAATAAACTGTGGGATGAGCTTCAAAAATACTAATTTAAAAGAGAGATAAGAGTAGAAAGATAAGGAAAATATGTGAATGTACGTACAGACTTATGCGCCGTGAACACGCGCATTTCACTACTCATCAGTTTATGCTATGCTTATTAAACGAGCGTTATCGAGTTCTCACTTTTGACTTACTCAAGGCATAAGCCGTTGTCCGTCTGTTTGTATGTTTTACAATAACTTTAAAAAGAATTGATCAGCTTCTAATTTCGAACATGTATTCATTTTTACAGGTCAAGTTGTCTGGACAACAAAATTGACTTACTCCTTCGTCCTTTCTCATGATATCAAAATAACATTAAAAGTGCATAGAAAAGTTTGATGTGATTTAGTCAGCTGAAGGATTCATTGCATGCATTTACTACAGTTTTTCCATTCATACGCTGACACAGGATTTCAGCTGTTAATACACAACATAATTTACAACTTTTACATCAACAAACTGATACGGATACAGTAGCTTTTGAATAGTAATTTTCCTTCACAATTAGGATCCCCAATGAAACCTACTATCAAATTATTCTTGTTAGAAAAATATTTAGCTGTTTCCATCAATTTCATCAACTCTGTATAATTGAAAGTTGTTGGTTTCAAAGATTACAATACAACAGTTCATGAGCGAGTTCTCCAACCCAGGGAGTCACTAGTTATATAATGAATCTTCTACTGTTTTTGTACAAATACAAAAAAAATAAACAAAGCAACAGCTGATGAAAAGTGAAATATGCTTGTTTGTAGCGCATTAGTCTGTACGAGTCTTGAGAGGAATATCATGTGCATCTCTTTTGTAATATCAATGAAAAAATGAAATATGATTATTATACTAACAAATTTGAATATTCATAAGAGAGGTTTGTGAAACCGTTTCTATTTTCACGAATTCATCTGGAGGTCTTGACAGTTACACGACAAATACGGTGACATTTTTGGCGACATGTAACCGTAGAAAAATGAAGTTAAATGATAAAAATGATTTCAATGTTCAAATTTGACTTTGAAAGGTTGGGAAGGTTCTAACAAATGAGTGACATCTGTCTCGCAGTGATATGTTGCCCCATCAACTATGTCCAACGCTGAAAGAATGTGATTATTTTGAAATAAAATACATTTAATTGAAAGCTTTGAATACTGCTGTTTAAAGTTTCAAGTTTCATTGTTTACATCAGCAATACAAAAAATACAAAACATCCTATCAGATACCTTATAACCAACAATTTGAAGATAATACTTCTAAAAGGTTAATTTGACACTGTATTATAATTGACCGAGTGAAGTGAGGTCTAAGATTCAAGTCGACGGTTTGGCATAAATCTCTTAGTGGCGGTTGCACAACAGCCGGTTAAATTTTAACCGTGATTGATTCCATGAGAACCAATCAGAGAAGCCGTCTTTTCAAAAACGCCGTCTCTGATTGGTTCCCGTGAAATCAATCACGGTTATAATTTAACCGGCTGTTGTGCAACCGGGCCTGAATGTTCAAATGTTTAATTGTGTTTATATGTTTAGGCTATATGTTTTTATGTTGGGCATTTACGGCGAAACGCGGTAATAGATTTTCATGGAATTTGACAGGTATGCTCCTTTAAAATTGCGCGTCGACGTATATACAAGGTTTTTAGAAATTTGCATTTCAAGGATAATATAAAAGGAAAAAGGAGCCTCCTTCATACATCAATATTACCGTAAAAATCAGACTATAGAATTATTCATCATAAATCAGCTGTCTAGTGGACTATAATACTGCCCGTTCAAAAACATCGAACATCTTGAAAATTGTATCTTTTCATCAACGTTGTAGACAGTTGCAGCCAGACCTGATAACAGCGCTCACACTCACATTCCGGGACGACACGTCACGGTACGATATAGGACAGAAAGCTCTATGTTTATTTACGATTTTTTCTAGACATTTTTGATTGATAAATTATTTATCAATTTTTGAGAAAACATAACGACAGGTCAATGTAACTCCTTGAGCGCGAGGTCTACTGTTCACAGAACTACTAGTCTATCATTAATATAGTAGAAAGTTATACTGTTGAAGATTATAAAGACAGACTGAATCATAGGCTCTGGTTGGCTGAATAATAAATTCATGATATTATGGAATTCTGTAAACAAGTGATCCAATCACGGTCTATCGAGTACCTGTCTTTTTTGTGAATTATGCGATACTTGAGTTTAAAATGTTTATTTTTATTTCACTGTAGACTAATGTATGCAGGAATGAAACTTTAATCTAATCTTTTTCTCATTTATCAGTTTTGTTTCTCATTGCGATGATGCCCACAAGAGCTTCTTCCTGCCTGTGCGTGGGTGGAAGAAAGTAAGTTGTTGAATTGATGAGATGATCGAACGTCCATGCCATCGGCTGGATTCGAACCCACGAACCAGGCGGTGCTAGCAGACCGAAGTTTATAACGCTCCTCACCACAAGACCAACCCGGCTTGCTATTCAATTTTATTCTATCCTATTCTATTCAATCATGAACTGCAAAGAACTAATTATAATTAGAATTGGAGAATGAATAACTGAGAGGTGCGAGATAGATATGAATTGAAATTTGTGAATGATAATGAATTACTCTTAAAGTCAAACATGACCCTCCCGCTATCAACCATGGATAATTTTTTTGAAAATCTCATGAAGTAATTATTGAGTTAATCATGCTATAGTTCATGTAGAGACAAAAAAAGTGTTCAATGAGCCGGTAATCCATGATTGGGAGTACGAAAAAGGGAATAAAATCTACTGTACTTGAAAAACTGTTGAAGATTATGAGGAACAAAGTTTCTTAATCATCTATCAATAATCGATTTCTGCAACTATCATTAGCTAAACATATATTCTATATATCTGATACATTTATAAAATGTATTCATTCACCAATAATTATGATAATTTCAAAATTAGCTTATTATAATGACCTTTTGAACTTTCATGAATTAATCAAACTGAATCGATACCAACAAGAATAGAAAAAATGTTGGAATCATTTCAGAAAACATGATATCTGATTCATGATTATTATTCTCTCACTAACAGGAACCAATCAAGCATTAGGATGGCTTTAATTCTGATATCATCAATTGGAAGTCCAAACTAAAGCACTTCTTGTGGAAATACCATCGATTGACTTCACAAAAGTTATCAATAATTTCCTCGAATTATGAACATTATTGGATTATGATGATTAATAATCAAAATATTTGCATTTTGTGGATAGAAAAAACGGGAAATCCAAAACTAGTGTGGACCACTTATCAAAACTGACAAACTCACTAAATTTATATCCAAACATTACTGGCATTACTTCTCATCTATTTATCAAAAAATAATAACTGATGAACATTATATAAATGCTCAGAATTTAAATGATTCGTATATAATGGAATATTAATCAATAGAATAAATTAGAAAATTGGACAAGTAATCTATTGCAACTTCAAACAATAGGAGAAACAATGATTCAACTCACCTAATCCACCCCAAAGCTACACCACTCTCTCAAACAAACAGTTCAATACATCCACAAAGTACACGGATTTCTAAAACTATAAGAAAATCAACAGTTTTGAAGAATAATCCACCCGAACTTAGAAACTTTTAGCAGTTTTAGTACAGTTTACAAAAACGTCCGCCTTAAAACTCCCTAACTTTGGGTGTAGTGTTTATAGAACAACCACAGGTCAAAAAACTTTACTACAATTGATATCTCAAGATGTTAAATCTTCAAGATCGCTGGTAGAGCGTTTAGAAAAACGTCTACCGGTTGCAAAAACGCGGCGATATTTCTCGTGCTACGCGCGACAGAGCGACAGTGAAGTGTAGCGCGCTGACAGATCGCAGTCACTAGCTAGACTCCACATGAGAGCGCTTCGCGACCGCCGGCGAGCGCAGAGCTTCCGCTTTCTGCCGCTAGGGGTGCGCCACTGCGCAGGTCAAAGGCGTCAGCTGATTGGACGCCTCTCTCCCGCCAAAAACTTCTCTCAGCGCTACAGGTTGTAATCAGCTGCTAAAAGTGGTGGCGACATAAGAAAAAATTAGATAAAATTCAAGTATAGTGAGATTGTCAGGATTGTTTGAATGAGAAACAATGTTACAGCAAATGAATGTTTTTCCATTTGTGTTAACATTTTTACTTTCCTTGCCCTATTACCATAGGTAAGGAAAGTATTGCTTTCCGAAAAAAAATTAAGATACCCCAATTTCTAAATTTCTATACGTTTCAAGGTCCCCTGAGCAGTGGCGGATCTACGGGGGGGGGGGGCTTTCGGGCTCAAGCCCCCCCAAAACGCCTAAATTTTTTTTTTGTAAGAATGTGTGTGTGTGTGTGTGTGTGTGTGTGTGTGTGTGTGGTGTGTGTGTGTGTGTGTGTGTGTGTATGAGTGTATGTGCGTCTGTGTACACGATATCTCATCTCCCAATTAACGGAATGACTTGAAATTTGGAACTTAATGTCCTATAAGGATCCGACTCGAACAATTTCGATCAAAAGCAATTCAAGATGGCGGCTAAAATGGCGGAAATGTTGTCAAAAACAGGGTTTTTCGCGATTTTCTCAAAAACGGCTCCAACGATTTTGATCAAATTCATAACTAGAAAAGTCATTGATAAGCTATATCAACTGCCACAAGTCTCATATCTGTAAAAATTTCAGGAGCACTGCACCATCTATGCAAAGTTTGATTTTAGATTCCCAATTATAAGGCTTCAGATACAATTTAAACAGAAAATTTCCAGTGGAAACGATTGAGCATGGACATCTCTTCAATTAATGTTCAGTAGCATTTTCACTTAAAATTGAAAATAAGCAGAAAATATTATTTCAATTGCAAACTATTGGCAACTGTTGATTCTATTAAATGATTCACTATAAAGAGATAGCAGACCTCGTATGTCTCCAGCGTTATTATCCATTCACCAGCTGGCTCAGATCTTTGTTTATAAGTAGACTTGAGATGCGCGTGCACGCTAGCGTCAGGTGATCAATTTTCATAACGGCAAGGAAAGTTGTGTGAGTGCGCCACACCAGATTTTTTACTACTGTATGATATTTATTATTCATAGCACTTATTTATCACTTTATTACATTATGTTGATATTTGAATGTTATCAAGGAGTGCTGAATACTTACAAGTTTAAAGAACGCTGATAGCTTGAGGAGAATCATACTTGAACAGGAACATGATAAAACTATGATTTAGACATCATTAGTGTTTGATTACTCTCTCTTATGAAATGGAGTTTTAATAGCCTACATGTCTCTTCACTCCCCAATCAACCTAACAAAGTTGACAGTATCTGATTTTAATAAAATTAGTAGAAGTGATGGTGATGTTGTGAAATCTCTCCATAATAAGAAAACAAAGATATTGTCAAATTTCACTGAAAATACTGTTCACAGAACAACTAGTTATTCATAGCACTTATTTATCACTCTATTACATTAATTCTAAAATTTCATTTTCAGTGAAATTTGACAATATCTTTGTTTTCTTATTATTAGCATCTGATTTTGTTTGCGATCTATACTTAAAATACAGACTATCAATCTAACAAATTGATACGGAGCCTGAATTGGTATTGTAGTCATACTAATTCTTATCTCCTGTTGTTATTATTTGATGATTATAATTATTATTGTTAGCGTATAGCTTTGAATGGTGGGTGACCCAAGGGTAGTTCCACCTCGCCGCATATAGTCCAAAGTTACTTAATGGAAAACCGGACACTAAGTTATAGTGAGCACAATGATGACTTTTTGTGTAGTTGAGAAGTTGATATTGTGGTAATTATTCATATTGAATGAAAAAAACTAAGACATTGTCAAAAAACCACTGATTTATTGATAATTAGAAAGACCGGCTTCGGCTATTACACCATTGTCAATCTCTGATAAACTGTTTATCAGAGATTGACAATGGTGTAATAACCGAAGCCGGTCTTTCTAAGTAGGTATGAATAAATCAGTGGTTTTTTGACAATTTCTTAGTCTTTTTCATTCAATATCACAATGATGACTGACAATGACTGAGTCAACAATGACTGACATATTATTAATTTTATAAGTTTTCAAATATTATATTTTCACAATTTTATCTAGTCTTACTTTGTAAATGAATGTTAAAATTTGAATGTATGTGACTATTGTCTATGCTTACCATTGTTTAGCCATGACAAGTAATAAATTGAATTGAATTGAATTGACAATACTTAAATTTACACTTTTTACTTCGAAATCAAGATGATTGAATTTCATGATCTCAATGCTATATCAATGATTGGAACAGTAGGTAATACGTAAGCCTAACTGTAGGTTCATTCCATGGTAATTTTAATCGCATTTTAATTACATTGGGTTCATTCCTCATATTATGTCATCACCATACTAAGCATAATCCACGTACAATCCAAAACGTCATGATTATGTGAGGACATCATGGTTCAAGAGCTGGTAAAATCTAACAGGAGATACAATTTGAAGAAGTAAAAAGAAAAAGTAAGAGCTGGTAAAGTCTAATGTTCTGCAAAGTTCTTGAACTTTTGTTATCAAAAGTTCTGCAAAGTAATGTTGTTTGCAGAGCATTTGATAAGAAATATCCAAAAGTTCACAGTTGAGGAGAATGTTGAGTTTCTGCATGTTAATAACAAAGGCAGATCTTTGAATATTCTAGAGGCTTTAGAAATAACAAGAGTAATTAAGGACAATAATTCCCAGTATAGTTTTGATGACCAGATTCATTTCAACCAAAACAACACTACGAATTCAGTTTTATCATAACAATTTTAAGCATGCATTAGTGGATAGTTTTCTATTTACATATTTGTTTTATTATCTTTTACTTATTTTCTTGGTTCTTATTTTGTACTGTAAATGAATGTAAGTGAATTTTGTTATCATGGCGAGTCTGTTGCTTAAGCCGCCATTTTTGTGACGTTTCTGTTATACCGTAAAGTGGGAGGAGATTGTCTAGCTGGGCCAATGGCAGGCGTTCATGCCCTTGACCAATAGTAGTACACGCCCACTAGGATAAATTCTGCTGCTCTTGTATTTAGTTTTAGTTTATCAGAGAATGACAATGGTGTAACAACCGAATCCGGTCTTTCTAACTTTCAATAAATCTGTGGTTTTTGACAATTTCTTAGTCTTCTAATTTTAATATGAATGATGACCACAATATCAACTTCTCAACTACACAAAAAGAGAACAATTATTGTTCAGATTGGTTTACAAAAGCATGTTCAGCTGGGAACGTCTTCAAAGCTGTTCATAACTACGTACCATAGAGTAAATTTTACTATTGATATAGAATATAATCATATTATTCAGTTGAGGCGTTTATATCCTCGATTGTGATTTATTCCATGTATGAACCTGCCTTTTGTTCTATGTTTGTGAATGTTCTTTATTAATTTGGCAATGAATTTGATTAGATTTACATGTTTAAGAGATAATTGATGAACAATAATTGAACAGTTAATACAAATATTTGAAATTGAATATCGATACCAACAAGATATTATTACAGATGGATTCCTTGCCGAATCTGAATGCTGCCAGCCTAAAAAACATCTGGCAGTGAGTTTTATTGATCTGGCAATGAATTTGATTTGATTTACATGTTTAAGAGATAATTGATGAACAATCGAACAGTTTAAAAATTATTTGAAATCGAATATCGATACCAGCAAGATATTATTGCAGATGGATTCCTTGCCGAATCTGGATGCTGCCAACCTGAAAAACATCTGGCAACGAGAGAAATCACTGGAAACGGGGCGAGTGAATACTCAGCTCACTCCATCAAATATTGGCGTGCTGCTTGGTCGAATGAAGGGGACCGAAATCCATGGACGGGAAAATGTGACGCTTCAAGAGATAGAAATTCAGAGGCCTGGGAGTAGGAGAATGGGGATACTGGGAAGAAAAGAGATAAATGATGACGAAGACGAAGGGGTGGTTGTGGATGGGGTATGGTGAAAGGAGCAAGGGTGAGGAGGAGGAGGAGGAGTAGGAAGAGGAGAAGGAGAACTGGAAGGAGGAGGAGAAGGAGAAGGATGAAGACGAGAAGGAGAAGGAAGATAGAGAAGAGGAGGAGTGGAAGGAGGAGAAGGAAGAAGTGGAGGAGGAAGAGGAGTAATGAAAGGAGTGAGAGTAGAAGGAGAAGGTGGAGGAGAAAGAAGTGGTGGAGGAGGAGGACGTAGATGGAGGAAGAGATAAGGCGAAGGTTGTGGAGAGGTGGATAAATTCGGAAAAGAGGAGGAGTGAAAGAAGAATGACAAAATGAGTACAAGGAGAAGAATGATGAGGAAGAAGTTGAGGAGGAGGTGGAGGAGGAAGAAGTGGAGGTATAGGAGGAGGAGGAGGAGGAGGACGATGAGGATGAGTAGGAGGCGGAGAAGTACGATGAAGAGGAGTTTGTGATGGGAGTGATGAAGAAGGAGGTGGGGGAAAAGGATATTGGTACGGAAAAAGATGAAACCAATGAAAAAAATGTGAGGGGAGATTCAGCGTAAGCCATACATGTGGAGAAGGTTTGACAGCAGAGGTAAAAGGTAAGTTGGGATTGTGAGATGTGAGATGGAGGGGAGAAAAAGAGCGTTAAAAAAAGGAAAGAAGAGAAAAGAGTAAGGAGGAAGAAGGGTAGGATGAGAAAAGGAGAATTATATAAAGGAGAGGGAGACTATGATAGTAGATGATGAAAACATGAGAGAAGAAAGGTGTAGGGTGTGAGTAATGACATATGAGAATAATGAGTGAGTAATGAGAATAATAGTGAATAGTAAGTGATGAGAATAATATGAAGGAGAGGGAGACCATGATAGTAGATGATGAAAGCATGAGAGAATAAAGGTGTAGAGAGTAGGTGATGTCAAAAAAAATTGAGTGAAAAGGAAAGCCAGAACGGAGAGTGAAGGAGATGAAACATTGAAGAGAGAAGAAAGAAAGAAGATAACAACTACAATACTGCAAAAGAGAAGTGAAGATGATTGGATTTGGAGGAAACATTAAATGAATCAAAGATTTGAGTGAAAAGAAAAGAGTGAAAAGAAAAGGAAAAAACGTAGGATGAAGTGGGAGATAAAATATTGAGAAGGAGGAAACGTAATGTGGAGGAACATATAATATTGATAAAGGGGAGAAAACATGGGATGAAGTGGGAGATGATTGAGAAGAAAGATAGATGGAAATTGAGGAACGAGTTCAGAGATTGAGAGGAAAAAGACGCGAGAATAGCAGGAAAAAAAAGGAGGAAAATCATAATGAGCGGTAGAGAGAAAAAGATGGAGAACAAGCAGAAAAAGGAAATATTGAGAATTATAGAATGATAAGAATGAGAAGAATTAAAAGAAGAAGTATGAGGAAAAGAAGAAGAAGAGAAATGTGACAAGTTACGACTGAAAAGGAAATAGAAATGAAATGAACCTTGGTGGACATTGTCACGTGTGAAGAGGGACAATCCATATGTGGTGATCACGTGATCACACCTAACACACGCACGCACGCACCACGCATGGTACACTGGTTGGCTTTCCCATCTACAACACACACTTCAAAAGGAGATCTGTGAATGATATTTCTAGACATGCTAGGCTGGACGCAGTCAAAAACATACGATTGCTGAGCTTTCTATCTCAATGTTTTTGGATTTCTACAACATGAATACTATAGTTATTGCACTAAACTATTGAAAATGCAAAAAATTGACAATAATTCTTTATTCAAAAGAATTCTTTATTCAAAAAAATAATTAAACAATCAAATGCATTCCAAAAATCAAATACAATATTGTTTCCTAATTTCTAATATGTGTTCCCTATAGGCTACCCTGTGTGGGACACTTGAATATATATAATAAAATATTTATATACAAATAATATATACAAATATATATATATATTATATATATATATATATATATATATATATATATATATATAAAAATATAAATAATATTGAACTACCTATCAACCTAGGCAGCTCAAAATTGAGATAATACTCAAATTCAAATTTATTCATTCCTTGTACAATATTACAAAAATAATCAAATTGACATGTTCAATGTATACGAAAAATCAAAGTACAGGAGAATGTAAAGCTCACAAGACATGAGTCCGTTCGTGAGGTTGATTAAGAAATATATTAACTTTAATGACTGGAAAGTAAAATATAACAAGAATAAAAGAAAATAGAATGAAATACAGTTGAAGGTGAGTATACTATTGAAATATAAGTATAACAATGTTCACAGTGAAGTTGTGCAGGATAAAAGACGTAAACTAGATAGCACAGCAACAAGATAAAAAGTGTAATTTCTATAAAAAAAGAAATATGTATCGTATTATACTATTAATGACTAGCAGGTAACCCTTGCTCCGCAAGGGTCTAATTTAAAACTTGACGTAATGAAATCTTGAATAATTGAAAATAGGCCTTTAATCATCCTGACAATAATTGAACTACCAATCAACCTGGACAGCTTAATATTGTGATAATTATTATTGACTATCAGGTAACCCATGCTCCGCAAGGGTCTATTTTGAAACTTGACGTAATGAAATCTAGAAGAATTGAAAATAGGCCTACAACCATCCTCGGTCAATCAGAAATCTATTTGCAAAATTTCATGTCAATCTGTCCAGTAGTTCAGACGTGATGATGCGTCAAACATAATAATTTTCATATCCCGTAAGTGTAAGTGTATAAGCCAGTTCTTCCCTTCAGTATAGAATGATTAACTTAATGGATTTATCTACTGGTAGCCCAAATTTTCATAATTTGATTGTATTCAACATATATGGAATTAATCTGACATTACAGTACGCATGTTTTGTTCACTTATCAGATGAACTATCCTGGAGAACTGAAGTTTAAACAAGTTCCCTAGTGACGAATCCCATTGACAGAATGCTCTTGATTTATCAATAAATAGATATCAAAAAGGACTAGATTTCTTATACTGTGAGGTAACAATCAGATTCACCATTATAGCTGGAAGTTCAGAGAAAACGCATCTTGGGACTAACGTGTATATTAAAAATATGAGATATTTCTTGTTGTTGCAATAAGACGCATGTCCCATGCTCAATTACGATGCTAGAAGCAATAATTTTCCATGAATTAAATTAAAAAAAACATATTAAATGGAAAAGACTAAGAAATTGTCAAAGAACCACAAATTTTTTTGACAATTTCTTAGTCTTTTTCTTTTAATATGAATAATTACCACAATATCAACTTCTCAACTACACAAAAAGTAAAAACAAACACACATATATTGTCCAATTCTACAGTTTCATTTGGTACAGATCACAAAACTATGGTCCTATACCAAATAAAACTGTAGAATTTAACGATATATGTGTGTTTTTATTTCATCATGGAACGGTTCTACAACATTGACAGTGACTCAGTCGAGTTTTTTCATGAATTCATACATTTTGCATAATTCTCCACTTCACTCAAACATTCCAAGCAATTCAAAAGTTATAATGAAATTCTCCATCGAAAATCATGAAGTGGTAGTTCATCTATTGATTTCCCCTCCAACAACACATAAAATACAGAGTACAAGTCCTATGTGAATCTATGTATTGAACTCGATGAATGTAAAGGTGCGTACAGATTTACGCACCGCAAACATGGGCAATTCACTTTCAATCCGCTGACTATATCTGTATTTTTACAGAAACGGTAAGATACAGATATGAAAAGCTTGGCATCATTTGATTAAAAGTGAATTGCTCATGTTCGCGGCCCGTATATCAGTACGCAACTTAACAACGTGTTTCAGTTCCACGCCATGAAATTTCGACTGAAATCGTAGTTTGTATCGTATCATCATGTCCTCTCAACTGATATTGTAGTGTGTAACATAATGAAACAAGAATACATTCATACCTCAGTGTAAATTTTACAAAACTCACTGTCTCTTCACAATCTATTTCAGAAAATCACACGAAAGCTCTCGAATATCTAACTCGTTTTACAAGCTCCGTAAAATGTCTCGATGAAAACGAATCATTCCAAGTACCGCGAACTCCATTCCAACTTCAGCCGAGTATCATTCATAATCAGATTAGTATCGTGTGCATGTAACATGTGCCTTGTATTTGATCTCAAGTTTCTCAAGTTGTTTTGAACTGCGAATGTGACATCTAACTTTGTCGGGAGACTCATATACAGCAGACAACGACAAAGAATAGTTTGTCTCACGTCTTATATGCTCGCAACTTGCGACCGTTCTAAAATACATTAGCTATTCATGTGTTCCGAGTTGCAAACCAGCCAAGAGAGATCTCACTCCCAACATAACACGTACTTAGTACGAGATCGCATTAATTCATATCGGTTCTGCCTGTTTTAGTTAAGTTATCATAGCTCTTAGTTTTGTAATGATAGTATAATTCTGGCTTCATGTATTTAATTAAAAAAAACACACATTAAATGGAAAAGATTAAGAAATTGTCAAAGAACCACAGATTTTTTGACAATTTCTTAGTCTTTTTCTTTTAATATGAATAATTACCACAATATCAACTTCTCAACGACACAAAAAGTAAAAACAAACACACATATATTGTCAAATTCTACAGTTTCATTTGGTACAGATCACAAAACTATGGTCCTATACCAAATAAAACTGTAGAATTTGACGATATATGAGTGTTTTTATTTCATCATGGAACGGTTCTATAACATTGACAGTGACCCAATCGAATTTTTTTATGAATTCATTCATTTTGCATGATTCTCCACTTCACTCAAACATTTCAAGCAATTCAAAAGTTATAATGAAATTCTTCGTCGAAGATCATGAAGTGGTAGAGTTCATCTATTGATTTCCCCTCCAACAACACATAAAATAAAGAGTACAAGTCCTATTTGAATCTATGTATTGAACTCGATGAATGTAAAGGTGAGTACAGATTTACGCGCCGCGAACATGGGCAATTCGCTTTCAATCAACTGACTATATCTGTATTTTTACAGAAACGGTAAGATACAGATATAAAAAGCTTGGCATCAGCTGATTAAAAGTGAATTACTCATGTTCGCGGCCCGTATATCAGTACGCATCTTAACAACGTGTTTCAGTTCCACACCATGAAATTTCGACTGATATCGAAGTTTGTATCATCATGTCCTTTCGACTGATATTGTAGTGTGTAAAATAATGAAACAATAATAGATTCATACCTATGTGTAAATTTCACAAAGCTCACTCTCTCTTCACAATCTATTTTAGAAAATCACACAAAAGCGCCCGAATATCCAACTCGTTTTACAAGTTCCGTGAAATGTCTCGATGAAAACGAATCATTCCAAGTAACCCAAACTCCATTCCAACTTCAGCCGAGTATCATTCATAATCAGATTAGTATCGTATGCATGTAACATGTGCCTTGTATTTGATCTCAAGTTTCTCAAGTTGTTTTGAACTGCGAATGTGACATCTAACTTTGTTGGGAGACTCATATACAGCAGAACAGACGACAAAGAATAGTTTGTGTCTCACGTCTTATATGCTCGCAACTTGCGACACCGTTCTAAAATACATTAGCCATTCATGTGTTCCGAGTTTTGCAAACCAGCCAAGAGAGATCTCACTCTCAATGTGGAATAACACGTACTTAGTACGAGATCGCATTAATTCATATCGGTTCTGCCTGTTTTAGTTAAGTTAGCATAGCTCTTACTTTTGTAATGATAGTATAATTCTGGCTTCATGTATTACTGCACTAGTAATGTAACAAAAACTGAATATTAGAGCTCTTTTTCATGAAAGTCTCAACTCGAAATGTAGTACAACATTTGGAATGATTTTGATTTATCCTTTCAGAAATTGTCACGCTGTGTAGGTGCTACCATAGAGAGAATATAGCAAGAAGATATCCATTGGATAGGGTGTTTATGCTTCAAATTTCAAGCTAATTCTTTGTTAACTCAAATCAATCCTATTATAAATTATATTTTACTTCGCAGCATTATTTCAATTTCATTCAATTCAGTTCATTTTGATGTCTAAATATAGTTCAGCAATAACGGATTGATTTTTGTTTTATTCAACAAATCCCGAATTCACGACCCAGAGTAAGAGTTTCAGGTTAATTTTATTTATATTCAAACATTTTCCTGGTGTTTATCCACAAACTATCATTTCCCAGTCAAAAAGACTGGGGTGGCGCCCAAAAGAAGCCATATATATTGACAGATTATTCATGGAATTCAATTAATAAATTATTTCTCACTTGATTATTTTTTAAATTTCAAGCTACTTTACTTGAAAAGCAGGAAGATTGACAAGAGTTCAAATGTAAATAGATTCCAGATTATTATTAGAAAACTCCAATAATACTATTGACTATCGGAGTTTTCAGATAGATTGGTTTACTAAGGCTTATTCGATTCAGCCTTACCTTCTACCAAAACTAAGGTAGAAGCTGAAGGTAAGGCTGAACCTACAACAACGGAGCCCACAAAGTCTACAGATTCAGACACTGTTGAAGAGAATGTGAATAGTGGAGAGGCAGCAAACAAATGTGTTACCGACTTTTTTCCTATTATATTATGCTATTAAGCGAGCAATTTCTGTATTTTTATATCTGGTTATTTATATCTGATTATTCATGTTCAACGGATCTCGAAAACGGCTCTCACGATTTTCACGAAATTTGGAACATAGTATGTTTATGATATAAAAATTCGATTGCACTAGGCCTCATCCTTGGGAAAACTCGCTGAAAGACATTGAAAGGTTAATTCATCCTTGGCTGAAACAGCTGAGACTTGTGGATAGTAAAAAGTGAGCGAGTGATTCTGTGGAAAATCAAAATATCGCAACCCCGAAATTCATAAGCTGACGTATAACCAGCGGATAGCGGGTACGGATCTCGAAAACGGCTCTAACGATTTCCACGAAATTTGGAAAATAGTAGGTTTATTGTATAAAGATTCGATTGCACTAGGTCTCATCCTTGAGAAAACTCGCTGAACGACATTAAAAGGATAATTCATCCTTGGCTGAAAAAGCTGAGACTTTCGTCGTCTGTGGATAGTAAAAAGTGAGCGAGTGATTCTGTGGAAAATCAAAATATCGCATCCCCGAAATTCATAAGCTGACGTATAGCCAGCTGTGAAATATAAACACGATCATTTTAGAGAATATTGTGTTCTGTATTATTTAAAGTGCCCCGATATTTACTGTTGATCACTGTATATTATTACTGTTTTTGGCCAGGTGAGAGTGTAAGAACGTCACAGTATGAGAGACTTACAGCGTCACATAGCATCATAAGAAAAACTACTTGAACTATCGGCTTGATTAATATTGAAAGTTAGAACATGAACGCCCTATACTATGAGATATTTTCTTTTGCTACCTCTTCTATAAAGGTGAGTACAGACTTCCGCTCTGATTATCGATATTGATTATCGAAGGGGGAGCAAGAGTGTGACGCGAGACGCCGAGCTTGGCTCGGTCGAGCTTGACTAGCTCCTAGGTCGTACGTCGAACTAACCAAAAGTTGCGCATGCGTGGTCAACGTTTACTTTCTGTTAATAGTTACGATCTCTGTGCTGGCAAATAAAATTATCGAAATTAATAATCAATCATTAAATTGAATAATATAGAGTTATAAAAGCATTTTATTATAATAGGTATCGGCATATTAGCATTTAAAAAAAAGAAGCCGAACTCCCGACCAAGCCTTTCACCTTTTGAAACATTGACAGAAATTAACTTTTATAGTAAAACATTAAAATAAATTCAATAATTATAATATTTATAATAAAAATAAAAAAAATTATAAAAAATGTATTATTAGGCTAACCAGCAATCCCCTGGTCAGAATATTTTATTTAGTTTTGTCATCCGATCAGCTGGATTGAACGTTTCACATTCGTGAGGTTAGGTTGTAGAGAATTCAACAATAAGAAAAGAGCGGAGCGATCATCCTTCGAACATATTTCGAACCTCTATCAAACCCTTGCGTAACATTTAACGTAAGGTTCATGATCGGAGCGATTGCGGAGCGAGTGCGGAGCGTGCGCGGAGCGTGTTGGAGGCGCGTATATCTGTACGCACCTTTAGGTGATACTTCATCCAAAGCCAATCTCCGATGGGTTAGGAATAACAACTGCTGGTAAAACCCTTAAACGAATGAGCTTAACGCAGCTATCATACTACTCACTATATTATAAATATTTCTATTCAAGGAAAAAAGAACAATTGTTACCGATGTTACAAGTTGGCCAAGGATACTCAACTTAAGAAAAATCGATACAAGAGATTTGAAGTCGAAGATTATTAGTGGTCCTGGAAGTGGAGTCTTTAAATTGTCTGATAGCAAAGTAGAGAGTCAGATGGAAGGAACACATTGAAAGAATTCCAAGCAAACGAGGATCTCTGTCCAAGGTCTAAAATATGCAACAATAGAACGGAGAGATGAAGGGCGGCGAAGGGCGGCCTAGAAAGAGATGGGTACAAAATTTGAATTAAAAATATAGGAATAGAGCTGCTAGAACAGAGCCATCTCAAGCATCGGAACCGTGCCTAAGCCGTGGATGTCAGAAGAAGAAAAGTATTATACTAGTAGTTCTGCGAACAGTAGACCTCGCTCATGAATACAACTTTCAATGTAATGAGAAGGGCCAGTACAGTAAGTACTGTGAGTATTGTGAAGATTCAGTACAGTAAGTACAGTAAGTATTGTGAAGATTTAGCCATGTCATCTATTATTTTCTCCATTGAAAGTGCTAGAGACACTGTTTCCAGGGTCACTGGACTTATCAAGGAGTACCTTTATATCAAATACATACCTTTCAAATGAAAAAGACTAAGAAATTGTCAAAAAACCACAGATTTATTGATACTCAGAAAGACCGGTTTCGGTCATTATCAGAGTTTATCAGAGATTGACAATGATGTAATTACCGAAACCGGTATTTCTAAGTAACAATAAATCGGTGGTTTTTTTGACAATTTCTTGGTCTTTTTAATTTAATGTTAATAATTACCACAATATCAACTTCTCAACTACACAAAAAGGGAAAAAATTTACCTTTATACCTTTACATACAAATTTTTCTCTACAACTGCAGTATTGGACTCCAATACAATAAAGATTTTTTTAAAATGATTTATCCAATTAATTTGTTAAATCAATTTAATAATAATAATAAGATGATTCAATTCAATTATTCTATTTAATCATAATAATTATTCTATAATGATATATTATTAGAATAGGATAAAACAATATTAGTATTATCTGCAAAAAAAACTGGCAGGAACGAGAATTGAACCTGGGTCAATGAACCTGCTCCCGCAGTGTGACTGACCACGGTCTAACCGACTCGACCACCATGTGCTCGTAACAGTTGAAGCGAAAAAGTATGAAAATGAATTGCTGTATCTTCAAAGACAGTTGAACAGTCTTTCTGGATTGAGGTTAGTTCGCGGTTTTTTTGAATATTACAAAAAAAACCAGAGGTTTTATCAAAAATCGTTACACATACGTTTCTGCGCCTTGTTTCAAAGAACTTGCATACCAAATTTTACCAAATCGGACAATAACTGCGACTGTAACTGCGGTACAAACAAACAGTCGAAAGCCGATCGAGTCGAAACTAAGACTAAGACCTCAGCTTCGCTTCGGTCAATCAATGGAGGAACAGTACGTTGAATGAGAGTAAGAGATAGAGAGGGCGAGAGAATAAAGCCCTCTATCAAAAACACATACTAAACGCTATACTTCAATTGTAGAATAGAACGCACTCTAGTTGCAGCCGAATTTATGATTTGGTGAACTAACCACATTGCTCAAAACTCCACTACCGATCCACTCAGCACAAAAGATCACTTATCAATCGTAACCAAACCAATAGAAGCCTTAAGGCCACTTCACACAGGCTGAACAACCACCATATCCACAGGGGCTTCATACATGCAGAAGTGTGCAATGTGCACCAGCCTTGCCTGTATCAAGCACTCATCAATAATACAGGCATCGTGCTTCACATGAGAATTGCAAATCAGATACATTGAGTAGCATAGAGCCGTTCATATACAAACCAGTCGATACGATATCAATGCGAGGCCCACTTTAGCATACAGCCTATATTCAGGTTAATATATGTTGGGTTGTATTCGAAATACCATCGAATGCAGCCAATCGAAATTTGATTTCGTTGCAATTCGATCTACAGTCGCAGATTTGGTAGCGTGTTTACGTTTGAAGCAGGTATTGGTTGAAACCTGTCAATCAATGTATATCAAATCTATTCTTCAAGAACAATGAGCATAGTTGGCCGAACGTAGTGAGGTCTATGTTTTAACTCTAATTTGTCTGTATGTATATGTTACGCATTTACGGCCAAACGCGTTCATAATATTCTATGACATTTTGCAGGAATATTCCTTTTTTAAATGCGGGTCGATGTACACAACGTTTTTTGAAATTTTGCATTTCAAGGATAATATGAAAGGAAAAGGAATTTCTTCCATACTCCGATATATATCATATATCATCCTCCGACTATATATCATCCTTATTTAAAGAGTTTGATAAATTTACGACAGAACTTGAGTTTGTGGCCTAGGCCATATCATCATGGTGTGTGTATCATCTACTCTGAAGATAGGAATAATCAGACTGTAGTTATTCATAATCAATCAGCTGACATGTGGACTATTCATTGCATGCATTACACATATGTCTGGAGAAGCCGGTAAACAGGTGAAACCAGATACTTGTGGATGAGAAAACTGCGTGAGGTCTTCTGTTCACAGAACTACTATAGTGAGGTCCACGTTATAATGACAGTGGATAAAGATAGAAGAATAGCGATGCCGATTCTCTGCATTAATTAATCATATCTCTACACTGTCAAAAACATAATTGGCACCGTTGTGGACCTAGTAAAGGATAGTACCACCGGCTTAGTCGAATGATAGACAAGGATAGCAAAACCAAAGTTGATCAAATACTGTCATTATAACGTGGACCTCACTATAGTATAATTTCAGACAGAGAGGTTCAATCGAGCTGCACTAATTCAATATGAGGAAAACCTAAACAGAATCACTTCTCAAGCGTTTCGCATACCATTGCGAATCGCATGATGGTGGAGAAAGCGGGTACCGCGATAGCACAGAATAACAATCTATGTATAAATGAATAGAGAATGTATTGGTTTTTTCAGGCCGTGATTGACCTTGCTTTGAGTCGTCAAGCAATTTGCAGTGGTGTACGCACTTGAAATATTTTATATGACACGCGCAAGATTTTCTCTTAAGATTAGAGATGCAACCTACTATTCAATCTCAAAAATGTAACAATCAATTTATTGTAAATCTTTGAAATCTATTTGAATACTTTCACATGTTTCCCAAACTGCCACACAAGACTCTACGAAATTATAGATCCATCAACATTTAACAACTCGAATTATTATTGAAAGATAATCATACAGATATCTGTATTGCAATCTTTCTAATTATTATTGTTCCATTTGAATAATTCGATTTGTATATATTTTCCCTCAACTCGTACTGTTCCTTAATTGATATTATCTTTGATATCAAATCTCTTGTATTGATTTTTCTAGAGTTAGGTATTCTTGGACAACTTGTAACATCGGAAGCAATTGTTTTTATATCATCTCTCACTCTCTCTCTCTCTCTCTCTCTCTCTCTCTCTCTATCTCTCTCTCTCTCTCTCTCTCTCTCTCTCTCTCTCTCTCTCTATCTCTCTCTCTCTTTCTGGTGGTGGAGAGTTAGTGGGGAGGATATTTTTAATATAACATTGATAAGTCCAAAGCTCCGCCAATTTATGTAGATGCATAACAATGTGATTATTTATAGTTATATATTACAAATTGCTTTTTCATATAATATTATACAGTTCAATAATTATTTTCTTAGTCTATATTATGTAAATTCATCTATAATTTTGCTGTATTGTAAGCTATTGTATATAAGTGTATAAGCCAGTATATATTGTAATCTACATAAATCAAGTACTCAATCAATCAATCTTTCTCTCTCTCTCTTTCCTTGTTTCTCTCCGAACTTTCAACGTTTTGTTCCTTTATTGATATTATCTATGACTTCAAATCTCTTGTATTGATTTTTCTCAAGTTGAGTATCCTTGAATGACTTAAAAAAACACTTACTTTTCTAGGAGTATTGAAGAATGCATTTCACTCCTGAGGAGGAGCGCCTCAAGAAAATCTGGTGTGGCGCACTCACACAAGTTTCCTTGCCGTTGCGAAAATTGATCACCTGACGCTAGTGTTCCCGCGCATCTCAAGTCAACTATTCAAAGATTTGAGCCAGCTGGTGACAGGGCAATAACGCTGAAGACACACGAGGTGTGCATCTCTTCATAGTAAATCATTTGATAGAATCAACAGTTGACAACAGTTTGCAATTGGATAATCACATTTTCTCGAATTTCAAGCTTATTTTCAATTTTAGGTGAAAATGTTACTCAACATTAGTTGTAGAGATTCTCATGCTGAATCTTTTCCACTCGAAATTTTCTGTTTAAATTGTATTTGAAGCCTGATAATTGAGAATCTAGAATCAAATTTTGCATAGATGGGGCGGAGCTTCTGAAATTTTTACAGATATGGAACTTGTGGCATTTGATAGAGCTTATCGATGACTATTCCAGGTATAACTTTAATCAAAATCGTTGGAGCCGTTTTCGAGAAAATCGCGAAAAACCCCTGTTTTTGACAACATTTATGCCATTTCAGCCGCTATCTTGGATCGCATTTGATCTAAATTGTTCGTGTCGGATCCTTATATTGTAAGGGCCTTACATTCCAAATTTCAAGTCATTCCGTTAATTGGGAGATGAGATATCCTTTACACAGACGAAACACACACACACACACACACCACACACACACACACACACACACACACACACACACACACACACACACACACACACACACACACACACACACACAACGCATACAGACCAATACCCAAAAACCACTTTTTTGGACTCAGGGGACCTTGAAACGTATAGAAATTTAATTTAGAAATTGGGGTAGCCTACCTTAATTTTTTTCGGAAAGCAATACTTTCCTTACCTATGGTAATAGGGCAAGCAAAGTGAAAAGAAAGTATTTTTTTCAAAGTATTTACAAGTAGCACAGTGTCTGAACTACAACAAAGTAAATAAATTAATCAATATAATAATTATTAGTAACCATATACTACATAGTGAACTACCATATCTCACAGCATACTAACTACATTAGTTCACCGTGTGAAATATCCAGCGTGACAACAGACAACCCTTGCCATGGAACTGAACCAGTGACTGATCGATACTCCGCTCACTGTGCGATGATTGGACATCATCAGTGTAGCATGTGAGCTTACACCCAAATCGAATAAATCCCATATGTGCCATTGGCCTGTTGCATTATGCCACATTTCCGCGCCACTACAGGCAGTCCGCTCCTTCCAGGCATACAATAAACAAACAGCTACCATAGCCACGTTCACTTCATACTGACAGTGATAGTTGAGTGAGAAACATTGATGCTATTCATGAGGGATGCTGATTGAAATGACTGTGTGGTTGGATTCACCTCAATCTGACAGCATCGGTTGAATGGGCACTGTATGGTTGAATTCACTTTAAACTGGCAGAATGGGAAGCATTGATATTAGAAATGAAGAATGCTGACATGAATGGCTCTATAGTAGAATTCACTTCAAACTGGCGCCATTGGTTGATGCTTCAATAACGACTTTTCAATAAACTGCAATCAGATATATCAGATGCACCCAGTTACAATTTGTTTAAGAATAGACTTAATCGCTTCTATGAAGAAAAAACGTTTAATAGAGGTGTAATATTATTTACATTTTTTTTGCTGTCTTCATTCAAATGTAATTTATTGTTAATGATTCATAATCCAATCTTGTGAAAAGCACACTGATTATTGTATAAAATTTACTTTATTGTTTGATACCTCAAAATTGTTATTGTATTATAATTAAGTTGACTCAACTAGAGAGCGAGACATCCCTCAACACAGGTTTAGCCTAAAGAGGGATGCACTGTGGTTTGTTCTGTTACATGCTTAATATTATTATCTATGTTCAATTATTATGCTTAAGGTATGTATTTGTATTACCAATTGTAATGTTCAACCATTATGTTTAATGTATGTATTTGTATTACCAATTATTGTAAAAATGCAGTGAAATAAACGAATTATTATTATTATTATTATTATTATTATTATTATTATTATTATTATTATAGGAAGAATTGATGTTATTTTTGTTAGGAATACTGACATCCTATCATACTATTGAAGGAGCAATTTCTGTTTATATATTGTAAAATGTTTGTATGGCACCGGATCTCGAAAATCTTACGATTCTCATAAAATTTGATACATAGTGGTTTATAATATACAAATTCGATTGCACTATGTCCAATCCCTGGGAAAACTCGCTGAAACACATTAAAAGGATGAATTATAATAATTTATCCTTCGAAGAACAGCTGATAATTTCGTCGTCTGTCGATAATGAAAGTGAGTTAACGAGTGCATGTGTGGGACTCAGACAAAATTATGACTCAGCTGTTGAAATATTGCAATCATTCAATCAGGTACTTAGTGCCGGTTGCACAAAAGCCAGTTGAATTAAAATCCTGATCTATTCTAGTAGAACCAATCATAGAAGCCACCTTTTTGAATTGGTTTTCTCTGATTTGGTTCACGTGGATTTAATCAGGATTAAAATCAAACCGGCTTTGTGCAACCGGGCCTTTGCGAGAGAAATTTTTGCATTCCTCTAGGAATTGATCTCAACCCACTGTGATTGGATAGAATCTTTCTGTATGAACTACAAATATATTATTATTTCTTCTTTCGTAATAAATGTTTTGTGCTTTTGTACTCCAGAGCGAAGCTCAGTCCCCCGATATTTATCAGTAATTGGAGAATCTAAAGGCACCTATATCACGTGATTTGGAATGGAACGTTCCTAGTATAACATGAAACGGTAATAGAATTCTATCAATTTTTCGAACATCTTCTGCTAATTAGTTTTAAGGAGAGTAATGCCTCATGAAAATTATTAGTAATTGGAGCCTCAATATAGAATATTTTCCACTATTTATTAGTAGCCTATACAAGGGCAGTTTGAAAAGCTACCGACGTAACGATGAAAATGACAATAGTAAATTAATAGTTCTGAACAAAAACTATATATATATATATATATATATATATATATATATATATATATATATATATATATATATAGCCTATTGTCAGAGATGACAGAAATAATCTTCACTTTCTTCTATTTCTTTACTTTATGCTATTGTATACTTCAAACAATATATTTTTGTAATATTCTAATACATACTAGCTACTAGAGCCTCAGGTTTCCGACCTGACCATGAAAATGACAATAGTGAATAGTTCTGAATAATATTTCGTTTATAGCTTATTGTATAATTCAAACAATATTCTTTGCAGTATTTTAAGAGTAACAAGAGCCTCAAGTTCCCGAAATAACCACGAAGTAGTGAATAGTTCCTGAATGATAGTGAATAAATCCGAAAACTATTTCGTGTATTGCCTATTGTATACTATAATAATTTTTTTTGATAATATTTTAATAGATATTAGAACCTCAAGTTGGAGGTAGGACATCACTGAGCTCATTCAACCATAAATCGAGTCACATAAACTAGTGTACTACTCTGAAGTATACTGGTATACAGGATACAGTCATAATATAATAAATAGTTTGACATTGTATGCTAGTTATTTTGTAGTTTGGCAAACTGTCATGATCAATATCAATTTACGTGATGGTTCATCTTTATTTCATTTTATCAATTTCATTGTTGATGACATCCACATGAGCTTTCTGCTTGTGTGAAGGTAATGGAAAGAGCGTGGGTGATTTGATGATATGATCAAACGTCTATGCCTAGTGGCGGGACTCGAACCCACGACATGGTAGCGCTAACAAACTAGATGGAAATGAATTGGGAGTTGCATTTGTTCAAATGCTAATTGATAGCAGAATTCTTCGGGGTGATTTACAGCAATTGATTGGGATTTTCGTTTAATAATTACTATAGGGTAGATGATCAAACGCCTACATTTTATGGATAATACTAGAAACTTGTCCTGGTTCACGGACAAGCATTGTTGAAGATCAATGCGAAAAGTGAAAGAGAATAAAGTACATAATAAGTCAAGTGCATGAGAGAATAAGCTCTAAATAACATCAGTGTAAGTCTCAATGAGAAAACCATTTTACATAGCGCATTTGAATCAGCTAGTCATTTAGGCTGTTATAGCTGCGTTTACACCAAAGTTATAAACAAAATGTTAATTTCTCCGTCCTTATAGATTATATCAGATTGAACGGATTTTGACAAACACATATATGTTTATCATGTGTATGATAAGCTATGTTCGATCTAATAGTATCTTTAAAAGGACGGAGAAATCAACATTTTGTGAATAATAACTTTGGTGTAAACGCAGCTTATGAGAAGTGTCAAATTTTATAGCTTGTGTAGAATGGATTGAAATCTATCTGAACAGAATATGAATGTAGAATCTCAATGTTGAATATGTAATGAAAATAAATTAATCAAAATCCAAAACCAACCTTGTAAAAACAGACGATCGCGTAAGACCTGGTCCATACATTACACTAAACATATCACTTCGTAATGAACCTTACGGTAAAAACAATATTACATCAACTTAAACCACAAAAAACAATCAATTTCCACCATTCACTCGATAATATTCGCGTAAAAACAACGCCTCCTCTTATACTATCCATCAGAGTAAATCCTGTCTGTATGTCGTGTCGGCGAGATATCGGTGTAAAAATGGCTGATGGCTGTTTAAACTGGTATCAAAAATGCTAACATTAAAAGCTAAATCTCCTTCAAAACATACTGTCAACAGGTCAGCCCAAGTTGAAAGCAAAGAAAGGTCGAGAGAAAAAATTATTTTAGTTTTAAATTGCATGCACTTAATAGTGCATAAAAATTGCATGCAATTATTAGTCTACACGACAGCTGATTTATGATGAATAATTGTATAGTCTGATTTTTAAGGTAATATTGGCGTTCGAAGGAGACTCCTTTTCCTTTTGTATTATCCTTAACTATAATGCAAAATTCCAAAAAACCTTATAATCAGCCTATTCAGCCTACTGGCTGATAATTAAACATTTTTGAACATAATTGAACAGAAAGAGAAAAGAAAATTAAATTATTATTTTTATTGGTTATATAAATCGAGTCGGTCTAATTCCACATTTATAAAGATGCTTACAGATATAAGCACCGCGAACATGAGCAATTCACTTTTGATCATCTGATCATATCTGTATTTTTACAGAAACGGTAAGATACAGATATAAAAAGCTTGGCATCAGCTGATTAAAAGTGAATTTCTCATGTTCGCGGCGCGAACAATTTGAGTCTTCCTCAAGATATTTGAATATATTCGGATATTTGAGTCTTCCTCAAGTAATATTCCTCACATTATGTATTAATAAACTTTCAATTAACCTGTACAGACTTCTCGAAGCATAACCCCTCAAATCAACCCAACACTCTCAGAATTGACAATCAATCCCAATGAAGGTTTAATTCTATACTTTATTAATCTACTACCTGACAATATCAACTACCGGAGATGAGCTCACATCAATCCCTGGGTTATTAGAAATTCGGGTGGCAGTCTATTATCAGGGTTCGCACAGCACTGTCATTAATAATAGAGGAGTCTTTGATGGAGAAAGACAATGGATTTCCGCGACACTGAAGAGACTTTCAGCAGGCAGGAATCAGCTGTTTTCGATTACAATGGAGATGGCGAAGTTGGAACATTCCAGAAGTTGATTATGAAATGAGAGAGAGGTGAATGAAGAAGTCCCACTATTGTGTAGTTATGGTTCTTCATTGCTCATTATTTATGTTATTCATCGAAGTAATTGTTGAGTTATTATTTTATTTTTTATTTATTTGTTTAATCATTCAGAAGTACACAACTTACAGAAAAGTACCAAAGGCTTACGCCCAAAACGGTTCCAATTCTAATTTATACAACAGTCCAAATGTAGCTAGGTTATGTGTCACTTCAAAATTCTTCAATTAGACACCCAATTTACAATTCAAAATAAACAAAAATCATTTTTCAATTAGAAAAATTATTATGCAAGATAGGTTAGGATATTTAGATTATTATTTAGTAGGTATGTCTGTCTTTATTAGTTATTTCTATTCAAAATTTGGAGTCGAGAGCAAAGTCAAAAGAAGCTAGTACATGTTCTAGAATATTCCATAAAGCATAGTGCTAGAAACTGGTTGAATAGATGAGGTAGGTACTCAAGGATTGTCAAGTATACTCGTGTCTTTTTCTATTTCTTCTGTGATTTATGTGATTTCGAAGTTTCAAGTTCAAGCTTCTATAGAGAGAAAGACTAAGAAATTGTCAAAAACCACATATTTATTGATACTTAGAAAGACTGGTTTCAGTTATTACACCATTGTCAATCTGTGATAAATATTTGAAAAAATAAATGATTTTATCAGAGATTGACAATGGTGTAATGACCGAAACCGGTCTTTCTAAGTATCAATAAATCTGTGGTTTTTGACAATTTCTTAGTCTTTTTCATTCAATATGAATAATTACCACAATATCAACTTCTCAACTACACAAAAAGTTCTATAGTGAGATCCACGTTGTAATGGACGTGGAGAAATATAGGATAACGACTTTGCCGATCATCTGTCTTGTCAATGCCTTGTATAGACGGTAGTTGATATAGGTTTATTGATGTAATATTAACGGTTCATTCTCGTTTAAAATAATCAATTATAGTTTATTCATAATGAATTTAGTACATAATTAAGATGAAATATCTTTTTATTAATTATTAAATCTACATTGTTATAAGACGATCTGGCAACAGAGCAAAGCGAGAGAGCG
>NC_052514.1:9466479-9524942 GCF_014356525.2 Nilaparvata lugens
TTTGACATCAATGGAAACGTTTGAGTGGTAGTAAGGGCGGCTTGTTCCCTGAAATCCTCCCTCTCCATGATGTTATCTCACTCTAGATTGCCTGCCATATTATCATAACAGTAGATGCTCAATCGAGATTAATAAAAGAGGCTGCGACAGTGGTTTCTTCTTCCTTTGCTCACTTTTTCTTCTTCTTCTTCTTCTTCTACATCTTCTTCTTCTCCTTCTTTTCTTCTTCTTCTTCTTCTTTTTCTTCTTCTTCTTCTTCTTCATCATTTTTCTACTTTTTCTTATTCTTCCACTCATTCCACACTTCCAGCTGTTTTCTTACTATCTCCCGTTTTCCTTCCTCCAACCAAATCTCTTCTTCTCCCCTCATAACTAATTCCCTATTATTTTTGTTCTCTCATTCACTATATTTTCCTCATCCCCTACTCTATCAACTTTTTCTGTCTTCTTATTCTAGTAATTCACCAATTTGTTTTCAATTTTTTCCAACTTTAAAGTTTATGCAAGAAAAGAATCCCAAACAAACAAACCGTTGGGTTTGACTCTGGGTTTCACTCTAAGTGAACCCGTTATCTATTTTATCTCACCTTTTATACCTCACTCCATCTAAAAATATCACATGATATCCTCGACCCAATGATTTCTACTATTGAATCTATATTTATATTTCTATATTTCCATATCTCTGTGTGATCTTCCTTCATTTCTCATTCTTTCAAGTTTCATCATCTTCTCTCTCTTCACGACTCCACAACCTGCCTCTATTCTCTCTTTGTATTCTCATCACTTTTATTCTCATCCATTTTTCCACATAATTTTTTTTTCTTCTCGTTTGTTGTGTTTTATTTCTAGTTTTTTTTCTTGAGGGTTGCTTTGACCGTCCCATCTCTGCTCATTTTTTTCCTTTTTGAGAAGATTATCTTCTCCACTTATTCAGTGTATTCTCTTTCTTTTTCATTTATTCCTTTCTTCTTCCTCGTCTACAACCCAAACGTCGTTCATTCACTTTTTTCCAACAACTCTCTCCATCTTCTTCCTTTTTGCCGCTCCTCTTGAGCATAGTGTTTCATTTTTCATTTTCTAAGAATCATTCTCTTCTCATTGTTATCAAGTTATCTTCTCCATTGCTTATAACTTATTCTTAATATCTCAAATTTTTTCCTGTAATTTTTCATTTTTCTTCTGTGTTCATTAAATTGTTTACTGTTCAAACTCTGCTCATAATATTGTTCCATTTTTCTTCTTTGCCACCTCTCCATCACTCCATCATCTTCTCTCGCCCCACATTTCTTCTGCCTCTTCATCTCATTTTCATTCTCTTTCTTTTCCTTCCTTTCTTCTTCTTAATCTTCTTCTTCTTCTTCATCTTCTTCTTCTACATCTGCTCCTCAATCTCCTTCCTCATCTTCCACTCCTACTTCTCATTTTCCCCTTCATCTTCTTCTTATTTCTCTTTTTCTCTGCTTCTTCTGATTCTTCTTCTCCTCCTTCCTCTTCTTCTTTTTCCTTTTCTCCTTTTCCTTCCTCTTACTCTTATTCTCATTTTTGTGATGTTCTTTGAATAATAACGACAAGGTGGCAACCAACGATCCGAGCTCTGATTTAGATGCAAATTGGCCTATTTCGTTGAGAATATTCTCTGGATGTCTCCCCTTTACTCCCCCCCCCTCAACGCTATAAAACCCTTAAACTTAGCCACAGTTGTAGATGATATCGGAAACAGTCGTCCAACCCTCCTCGACATCTGTCCGCAAAAAATATTATGAGATCTAGTTTCATGTCTCGTCTTTGATTCACTGCCCTTATCATGGGCTAAGATATCTCCTACTGTCTAGAATTGCAATTTCATATATTTCTTCATCCATATCCAGATCCATTCCAAAAATAGATTCATCTTGACATGCATGAGATAGTAATAGCCTGATATGATACCATCTTCGCTTCAATCTACATTTAACATCGGGTTATTCTCAATAAATCCTGACAAAAATAAACTCATCTCATGAGAAGATATACGACTTGATCGTAAAATAAGTTTGATTGTCAGCTAACAGTTTGTCTATAGCTAGCAAATATACCACTGTTCCACTGGTAGCACCACACTATTATTGTTGACTGAGCGAAGTGAGGTCTAAGATTCAAGTCGACGGTTTGGCATTTCTCTTAATGTTTAAATGTTCAAATGATTATATGTTGCGCATTTACGGCGAAACGCGGTAATAGATTTCCATGTTATTCGACAGGTACGTTCCTTTCTAAATTGCGCGTCGACGTATATACAAGGTTTTTGGAAATTTTGCATTTCAAGGATAATATAAAAGGAAAAAGGAGCCTCCTTCATACGCCAATATTAGAGTAAAAATCAGACTATAGAATTATTCATCATAAATCAGCTGACAAGTGATTACACAGATGTGTGGAGAAGCCAGTCTATTGCTGTATTTCCATAAGGTCTATAGTTTCAATCAGGTACTTGTGGATGAGAATACTGCATGAGTTCTACTGTTCACAGAACTACTAGTATTTCATGTGATGATACTCATTTATAATTTTTATCCTGGCTTCTGAGAGAGCAAATTGATCATTTTTCAAAACTTATTTATTTATTCATCTATTGTACGACACACTATAATCATGATATAATTATGACTATGTAGGAAAAGCTAGGCTGAGCCTGTACCTTTTCTTTCCAAAATTTTTATAAAATGCTTATATTTTTCAACATTATTAAAAAATATTATTTTATAAAATGTAATATAACTCTAGCACTCCACCGATTAACGTGCGTAGATGTCATTAAACCGGAAACTGTGAACCAGCGAATGGTTGGTTGGAAATGACTTTTCATTAGACTATCCCACGCATAAACGTAAAGCATAAAATAAACTATCATGATTCTGTGTAGAAAAATATCGCCTGCAAAGGTATATGTGAAATGACCTCCATCAACATGTTTAATTTGCTACAATATTCAATTGAAAGTTTAGCTACATTTATACCAGGAAGTATTGATACTGGAATATCGATAGATTGATTCTTCCATGATTCATACAGATCAGAGAAAGATTCCTCACAATTATTAGCACATGGATATAATTCTTTAAATTACTTTAAGTTATCATGTTCCCATTTATTGTTGTCATCAATCACGTGGTGCTTTTATCCATTAATTCCCGCCTGACTATTCGATGTATCAAACACCTTAACCAAGAAAACTTTAGGACAACGTATGAAAGATCTTTATTCAAAAATAACAAATTCCATTGGAATGAATGCAACTCAGGCCCGGTTGCACAAAAGCCGATTGAATTTTAACCGTAATCAACTCTACAAGAGACAATCATAAGTTTTTGAAAAGACGGCTTCTCTGATTGGTTATCGTGAGATTAATCACGGTTAAAATTCAACCGGCTTTTATGCAACCGAGCCTGATAGTTTCATTCACTTCAATGGAATTCGTTATTTTTGAATAGTTATCTTTCAAACGTTTTCCTCCAGGTTTTTGGTTGAGGGGTCTGATACATAGTCGATCAGGAATTAATGGATACAGAGCTCCACGTAATCAAAGACAATAATAAAAGAATCAAATCACAATATCTATTCGACTAACCCCTCCCCCCCCCCACCAACATCATAAAAGAATATGGTGTGGCGCACTCACTCAACTCTCCTTGCCGTAATGAAAATTGATCGCCTGACGCTAGTGTTCACCCGCATCTCAAGTCTATTCATAAACAAAGATCTGAGCCAGCTGGTGACAGAACAATAACGCTGGAGACATACGAGGTCTGCTATCTCTTCATAGTGGATGATTTTAATAGAATCAACAGTTCAATAACATTTTCTCGAATTTCGAGCTTATTTTCAATTTTAGGTGAAAATGTTATTGAACATTAATTGTAGACATTCTCATGCACAATCTTTTCCACTAGAATTTTTTGTTTAAATTGTATCTGAAGCCTGATAATTGGGAATCTAAAATCAAACTTTGCATGGATGAGGTGGAGCTCCTGAAATTTTTACAGATATGGGACTTGTGGCAGTTGATAGAGGTTATCAACTATTCTATGTATAAATTTTATCAGAATCATTGTAGCCGTTTCCGAGAAAACCGCGAAAAATCCTGTTTTTGACAAAATTTTCTCCATTCTATCCGCCATCTTGGATTGCATTTGATCGAAATTGTTTGTGTCGGATCCTTATATTGTGAGGACCTAAAGTTCTGAATTTCAAGTCATTCTGTTGATTGGGAAATGATATATCGTGTACACAGACGCACATACACTCATATATACACACACACACACACACAACACACACACACACACACACACACATACACACACACACACATACAGACCAATACCCAAAAACCACTTTTTTGGACTCATGTGACCTTGAAACGTATAGAAATTTAGAAATTGTGGTACCTTAATTTTTTTCGGAAAGCAATACTTTTCCTTACCTATGGTAATAGGGCAAGGAAAGTAAAAACTTAAAAGGCCACGCAATGTCAATGAATTCCATCTTAATGGGTGGAACTATTAAAATCGAATCACAATAATATGAGAAATGATTTTAATTGAAGTGAATGAAACTAGTGAATGAAACTAGTGAATGAATATGGTGTACATTTCATTCATTACAACACCATCTACCAGTTTGCCGACATCCCCAAAGCATAGTGAGGGTTTATACAGTCTGGTTGTCCCTCTAATGGTGTCGGCGCTATAATTGTGCCAAGAGCATCACCATCATACGACCGACCAATCACACGCGTTGCCGCCAATCCGAGCCTGCCAATACACAGATGCTCGTTCAATTTACACTGCGGTTTAATTTCGAGAGCGGATCTAGAGACTGCTCTAGCTCTAGCTGTGTTTAACGTGATTGGATGACCGCAATCCTATATCAGTCGCAAGTCGCGTTAGTCTGTGGTTTTCTGATCAAATGAAAAATTGTTTGGATTGGAGTTGATCGTTTGATAGTGATTCGAAGGTGGCATTTCTTGTCGTTGATTTTTAATTGAATTTGACATTGATGCGGGGTTTTATCTTATTATTATTCCAGCAAGGAAAAGATCTTTCCCTACTTCAGAGACAATCTCATAGTCTTTTTCGATTTAGATGATGACCACTATATATATATTTTACTCATATTAATGAGTGGTTGATTGCAGATATGAGAGAGATTGATTGATTGCCTTTATTTCTGATAAAATAAAAAATTGTTGGGATTGAAGTTGATCGCTTGATAGTGATTCGAAAGTAGCATTTCTTGTCGTTGGTTTTCAATTGAATTTGACATTGATGCGAGGTTTTATCTTCTTACCATTCCAGTAAGGAAAAAATCTTTCCCAACTTCATAGACAATCTCATATAGTCTTTTTTGATTCGGATGATGATAGTAGATACAAAAGGGGGAGTCTGGCACACAAGTGTGCCAGACTCCCCCCTTACCTCAAGGTCATCCAGGTCAACCACACCCAACCTCAAGGTCATCCAGGTCAACCACCCTAACTTCAAGGTCATCCAGGTCAACCACCCTAACCTCAAGGTCATCCAGGTCAACCAACTCAACCTCAAGGTCATCCAGGTCAACCACCCTAACCTCAAGGTCATCCATGTCAACCACCCTAACCTCAAGGTCATCCACCCTAACCTCAAGGTCATCCAGGTCAACCACCCTAACCTCAAGGTCATCCAGGTCAACCACCCTAAACTCAAGGTCATCCAGGTCAACCACCCTAACCTCAAGGTCATCTAGAAAAAAAAATAAATAAAAATTAAAAAAAAAATTGAAGAAAAAAATTAAAAAAAAAATTAAAAAAAAAAAATTAAAAAAAAAATTAGAAAAAAAAAGTTTAAAAGAAAAAAAAAATTAGAAAAAAAAAAATTGAAGAAAAAAAATTGGAAAAAAAAAATTAAAAAAAAAAAATTGCAAAAAAAAATTAAAAAAAAAATTAAAAAAAGATTGAAAAAAAAAAAACAATTCAGAAAAAAAAATAAAAAAAAAGAAAATTAGAAAAAAAAATTAAAAAAAAAATTAGAAAAAAATAAAAAGAAAAAAAAAATAAAAAAAAAATAATAAAAACACATAAAATTGGGAATGAATGAGAAAAAGGGAAAAAATATTTCCCTACTGATCTTGAACTACCCGCCGGTCGCCCCCGCCGTTCGCCCGGCCGCCACTGGTCACCCCACCAGTCGCCCAGCCACTGCCGGTCGGAAGAAGTATCATATATTATTCTATATAATTCAAACATAAATCCTCTACGGTGTAGTGGTTAGCAAGTCAGCTTTCTGAGTTGGGGGTTCTAGGCTCGAATCCAAGGCGGTAAAGGTAAGTATTAAAGGTCAGTATCAACAGAACCAGAGGATATATTTTTTGTATGTAGTGGGTAGACTGGCCCACCACTGCCAGTCACCCTGCTGCCGGTCGTCCAGCCGCCACCGATCGCCCGGCCACCACTGGTCGCCCCCGCCGGTCGCCCAGCCACCACCGATCACCCCGTCGGTCGCCCCTTCAGTCACTTTTACCTTTTTTGATGTATCACCAAAAAATTTGGAACAGAGATATACCTGCTTGTAGTAAACTTTTCAATGAAATGGATGTTGAATTGATCAATGAATAGCTAATTGTATTCCAAACAGACCGG
Source organism: Nilaparvata lugens (assembly GCF_014356525.2). Classification (NCBI taxonomy): domain Eukaryota; kingdom Metazoa; phylum Arthropoda; class Insecta; order Hemiptera; family Delphacidae; genus Nilaparvata; species Nilaparvata lugens. The sequence goes on from NC_052514.1 coordinate 9,473,138, forward strand.
CGGGGGCGACCGGTAGCGGCCGGACAACTGGCAGCAGGGTGACTGGCAGTGGTGGGCCAGTCTACCCACTACATACAAAAAATATATCCTCTGGTTCTGTTGATACTGACCTTTAATACTTACCTTTACTGCCTTGGATTCAAGCCTAGAACCTCCAACTCAGAAAGCTGACTTGCTAACCACTACACCGTAGAGGATTTATGTTTAAAGACTTAAATTATATAGAATATGATACTTCTTCTGACCGGCGGCGGCCAGGCGACTGGTGGGGTGACCAGTGGCGGCCGGGCGAACGGCGGGGGTGACCGGCGGGTAGTTCAAGATCAGTAAGGAAATTTTTTTCCCTTTTTTCCCTTTTTCCCATTCATTCCCAATTTTATGTATTTTTATTTTTTTTTCTTCTATTTATTTATTTTTTTCATTTATTTTTTTTTTTTTTCTTAATTTTTTTTTAATTTTTTTTTTCAATTTTTTTTTCAATTTTTATTTCAATTTTTTTTTTAATTTTTTCCAATTTTTTTTTTCTTTCAATTTTTTTTTTTTAATTTTTTTTTTCTTTTAGATGACCTTGAGGTTAGGGTGGTTGACCTGGATGACCTTGAGGTTAGTGTGGTTGACCTGGATGACCTTGAGGTTAAGGTGGTTGACCTGGATGACCTTGAGGTTAGGGTGGTTGACCTGTATGACCTTGAGGTTAGTGTGGTTGACATGGATGACCTTGAGGCTAGGGTGGTTGACCTGGATGACCTTGAGGATGGGGGTGGTTGACCTGGATGACCTTGAGGTTAGGGTGGTTGACCTGGATGACCTTGAGGTTGGGGTGGTTGACCTGGATGACCTTTGGGTTGGGGTTGGTTGAACTGGATGACCTTGAGGTTAGGGTGGTTGACCTGGATGATCTTGAGGTTAGGGGTGGTTGACCTGGATGACCTTGAGATAAAGGGGGAGTCTGGCACACTTGTGTGCCAGACTCCCCCTTTTGTATGTACTGATGATCACTATAGATATTTCAGTCCGTGAGTGATTGATTGCAGACATGAGAGAGATTGATTGATTATCTTATTATTCATCATTGAAGATAATAGTTGAGCATGTTGAGAAGACAGTTGATGTATATGAGCTCTTGATTTATTAATATAATTCCATTTGATATTCATCAAAGAGTAGATTTGAAGGGAATAGAGGCTTGGATTAAGGAAAAGTATTTCTATTCCCTGGGACCTGAATGGTGGTAATATATGGCCTATATTTATATGTTTTCAAAGCAATCTCTATTATTTTTTTTGTAATTCCTGAGACCTGAATGGTAATCATATTTTTTCAATTGATCTCTGTTTTGTTTTAGTTTTTCCTATTAGGAAATCGTATTTGCTTTTTCTCTCTCAAAATTTGTTATTACTCTTTTGTTTTGTTTTTTTACAGTGATATGAAATAGTTTTTTCTTGTCATCAATATGATTTTGTATTGTGTTATTTTTAGTATTTATTTTGAATGTGACTTTTTTGCGACTCCCACCAGCGGTCAAAGACTTTTCTTCTGCTAGTGGTGCCTGAAACAATTTTTAGTTTTTTAGTTCTGGGTAGTTAATTTAATTTTATTTTCTTGTGATGAGTGTTCGATTTATTAACCTTTGATTTGTTACGTTGTTTAATTTTGAACAATGAAGAATTGAATTGAATAGAAATTTGCCTTTATTGTGGCGGAGTTTGGACTCTATGTCCTCTCTGCCACACAATCCTGATGGAAGAATATTGAATTTGATATTGGTGGTTTTCAACAAACAGAAAGTAGCTTATAAGTGCATGAATTGATTTCAGTAAATGGAGCTAAACTCTATAAGTTACTCTTCTGATGGTAGAAATGGAAGCACTATCTGATATTTTCATTTGATTTGTCAATCTTCATTTTGTAGATTGCAGTTCTTAGTGGATATGTTGATTAGCCATTATTATTCATTTATAATTTATTATTCATCACATTTACAATCACAAATCATAATATTACAATATAATATGATTGGGAGAAGACAACAGGCATAGCCCAAAACTGTCTTCTCCCAAAATATGTCGGGTAACAAGAATTCCTTAATTATTCCTCCCCTCATAACCAAGGTTGAGTGATAGTGAGTCAGATTGAACTCGATTTGAATTTATTACACATATCATTGATAGCGAGGCCCACTCTGGATATTTAAACTGTTTCCAAAATAAGTGGAAGCTCAATATTTGAACTGTACATCGCGACAAAATTGTAATCACGTTTTTGACCTTCCGGTAGTCGCGCCCTACTCAATCACACAAGCAGTCTCGTGTTGTACTTTTTACAACATCCAATTTTCCGAGTATTATATACTTTGTTTACTGTCAAAACATATTAATTAATGTATAATTACTTTATCCATCTTCTTGGATTATTTTACACCTATAAACATTTGGATGATTACCATTTCATGGTCCAATAAGGTACACCAAGCAAAGCCATCAATTCTGTGTTATTGGCTCGTTTACAGACCCCGTATACAGTCCAACTCTTATGCACAGTGCAATTCATGGACTGTCGCGACTAAATGGCACCTTGAGACTGAACCATTGCTCGGTTGATACTGCAACTCGTTGGAGATGGGGAGAAAGTTTTGGAATGCAGAGGTGACTCATTCACTGACACCACCCCATCCAATAGTTTTGTGCAGCAAAAAAACAAGAAAAATGGATCTTTTCCTCAATTGAATCGAAAGTCCATGAACAGGCTGATGATCAAATAGTAATATATCATTATAATGAGACTCAAATTATGAACTCTCATCTGTCCATTCTAAATATTTGTTGCTAAATTAAATTGAAATACAATCCAGTTTCCACAAGCATATTAGGTCTAATATATTATTATTCTAATATTGAAGGCTTGATTCCCACACAACGTTAAAACTCATTTCAAAACTCGAATCTAAACATCTAATTTCGGGTTTAGAACATCAGGTTTGTGTTTCTTGAATAGTTCCAAATTTTCTTAAATAACTCAATATTAATCGTTACAAATGGTAATTGAGTGGAATATTTCTGATCAAATAATTCAAGTATCTAAATTCAAAATTTATAGTTTTCATGTTTATTTTGGACTAAAATTCTATAAAATTGTATACGTGAAATTCCAACCTTACCTTGAACTTTGTCATCTATGAATTTGGAAGAAAATAGCACAAGGACTACCAATGTTATTAATTGCTAAATTATCAATGCTACAAATTTCATCTACCTATGTTTTTACATTAGTGTCATTTGCATTGAAAATAAATGAATAAAAATGAATTCATAATTTGCAAAGAGATCTTAATTTACTCTTATTGTATGAGATGTCTCAAACATTGAACATTTTGCTCAGTATCAGAATTTTTAGAGAATCTGAGGGAAGAACGCTACACAATATTCAAAAGATTTATGATAATATGAAAATCATAATCAATCATATTTGATCAAATTCATACAACTTACTGGAAGAGGTTGAGGACCTATGAAGAGTATATATAGAAGCATGAGAAGTAAGATATTGTTGAAATTGATGTTGATATTCATGACGAAACACTATATGATAACTTTGTTGTGAATTTTTTTGTAATGACATTATTCGGCTACTAACAGGTCGTGACGAAATAATTTAAAAAGTGTACTTATATTAATATTTTTATCTATACACTTTCATTTATAATTGATATTTGGATCTATCACAGTGTCTAAACTACAAAGAAGTTAAATATATAGTAATTGACCAGAAACTATGTAGCAATAAATATTGTTACAATTATGAGTGATGAGAATTATGCAAATTAGCCTGAGAAGTTAGCCTGTTATAAAAATGGATTTTGCTGTTCTGCTTTTCTCCGGTGTGTTGTGTCGACTCTGTAAGTGTGTGCGTAGATCCTAAGAATAACATCAATTTTCCTGGAGCAAAAGCTTAGTTCATGAGCCTCGCTTTTTGCGTTGTGTAGTGTCGACTCTATAGGTGTGTGTGTAGAAGTTGTGGGAAGATCAACGATTTTCCTAGAATATAAGTCTGGTTCACAACCTTATAAGGCAAGGAATTTATAGCTGCCTAGGAAAAATAGCTGTCACTTGGTGGGAGAATGTATCTTAAGTTGTAGTTGTAACGTCCCTTTCTATTGGTGGAAATTTTTCTAGAGTATAGTAACTGCCAATCACAGTTGGTGTTGGTTAGGTCTATTTAGTATGGACGATCTCACAGCTGTCCACCTCAAGACGAGAAAAGCGAAGTGGCTTCACTCAGCGTCTGTCCTCCGACATAAGCAGTACTAAATAATGTAGTCTGATCAGAACTTGGTGTTAACCATGGCTTCCATGCCAGCTTTAGGATTTTTAGTGTTTGGCTCTGGAACCTTTTGTTCCAGCAGCATTTTTGAGTTTGTTCGCCTCAGTAGTTGCTTTAATTAAGAAGAGAGAGAGAGAGTATCAAATTGTAACCTCACAATGGAGATTTTTCTCCTATAACCGCTACTAAAGGTACGTCATAGATTTATAATATTTTTAAGGAAAATATCTTCAAAGAAAGCTTCCATCAAAGTATTTATTGTAATGTAAGAAAATTAACGATATATGTTTTGTAGAAATTTAGAATACCTATTAGTAGGAATTAAGATATTTTGTTTGATTTAAACTATTTTTGAAGAGGAAGCTATTAACCTAAATTTCAATTACTGTTGTTTACACAGATGTACACAGACTGTGTTGACTGATGTTTACAGTATATTATCCTATCAGTATTTTTTGGTTATAGATTTTATTTGTCTTTTGATCCTAGTTTATTTTTATTCTAACAGCGGTGTAAGTACGGGGATCAACGTACGAATCCATCATTTCATGGGTTCATGAACGTGTGTCTTTAAGCCGCTGAGACGCCTCTGAATCGATGGCCGTCCTAGCTTGGGGTATGCTGTCTCCTGTCCATCTGGACGTGTAGAGCTCGATCACCGAGCCTAGATTCAATTTGAAGAAACAGCTATGAGGTAACAACTTTTTTTCCAAATTAAACGAACGTCCCAGGAACTCCGGATGTGACAAAATGGGTTTTAGTGACAACAGACTTTCAATCAATTAAAACGTGCGGAATTAGACTTTTGTTAAATCATAATTTTGAGATATTATTGGGGATAGATAGATTATTAATTTTTATTAATTTGGTTTGAGTAATAGATTTTCGGTTGTATATTTACATTGAAAAGTGAGGCCATATTTTCTCTGTAAGGATCCAGCTGGGAATTTCAGTTTTCTTTAAATTTATAAATAATTATAATCTTCTAAACTACTAAAAGTTGAATGAGTACATGAATTTTTAAATGTCCCTTATTGATTAAATTAATGTTTTAAAATAATTCTCATCTTAAAGTTGTAAAGGATCAAATGAAGTTTCAAGGACCCTAACCTTTCCTAAATTTGTTTTGATGACATATATTTTGAATAGTTTTTTTTTTAAGGTAGTATACCATGATGTGATACTTGAGGAATGTTTGTCCTTGCAGCGTTCATGATATAAGGATACTAAATAGTTATTATTGGGGGGGATCATTAATATTTGATAATGTTTTGATAGTGTCTTAAAGTTTCCAAGTGTGTTCAAAATTTAATGTTCTGAGAATTTTATGAATTTTATGTGGATCTTTTCTTAAAATATTTATTGTTATTTATGATTAACTTCTGAGACATATCTATGATAATTTTCAATAATTGCTCTTTTGAAATTAGAGTCCTTTAAGCTTCTTATGATTCAATCTAAAACGTTTTCAATGTAGAGCATACGGAGTAGGTTATTACCGTATTACCTATTTCAGAGATAACCTAACTTTAGTAATTTTGTTTTCGATTTTCATAATGTAACTTCCTTTTGTTTTATTAATTGTTGAATTTAACTGTAAGAGGTGACAATATAATTGATACCTTCTCTCTATTTCGTTGTCTCTCTTGTCATTTCTGGTTTCCCGTTCTCTAGCACTAGGTATGTTTATCAAGCATCCCCTTTATTAAGTTATATTGTGTGTGCTTCTAAATTCTAAATTCAAAATTAACTTTCTAAATTCATAGCACGGCACAATTAGCTGCGCAACTCTGCTACTTTTGCTCTTTTTATTGACTTATTATGTTAATTTCAAATCAGTTTATTCATAAAATTGATAAACATTCTTATGGCTAATGAATGCTTGATTCCAGAAATGAGTATTGAAGTTTGGAGCAGCATACTAATGCTGAAGATAAACTAATTGAAGTTGAATTTTTTATTATTTTATTAATGTGATTAATATTTTCCCTGTCTGTGTTTCCATTTAGCTTGAGCTAGGGCACTCAAGGCATTATACTGGTGTAGGGACAATTTTATTTTTCGAGATTCTTATAGAAAATGACATGTTAGGGACAGTCAGAAATTTAGTGGAAGTTATGATATGTCAGAAGACTGTAGTGACAGTAGCACTGCAGATTGTAGCCTGGATAATTGAGAATAAAGTTGAAGGAAGGTTAGATTTGAGGAGTATAGCAGAAAAATAATAATTGATTGATTTAGTTGAATTTATTTTGTTTGTTTGAGTTTTGATTTTGTGTTTAAATTAGTCCTTGCATCTTCTAATGAAAACGTAATTTCAGTGTTGCATCAAAGACCACCAAGTCTTGTGAATGGCGATTTTGCATTTGATTGAGCTGATAGACGATGGCTGCAGTGTTGAGTCTTGATGTTGTCCGTGATGCTGATCTTCAATAGCGGGTCTGGTGAGCCAACATACTGTAAGGTTGGTGCCGAGACAAACATTGTCTATACTTTATTATATTGTTTGAGATGTTCGTCTATCAAAATTTAGTTATCTGATTAGTACTGGAATTTCAGTTGTTTGATAATATTTCATTGTTAGGGTCAGTAATGTGCTATAAAATGTAGGGTGTATTTTGTGGTCTGGCATTGTAAAGAGAGTTGTCAGATTTGATAGGGTTTGTTAACGTTTCCTTTAGGCTGTGGTAATTTTTTTTTGAGCTTAGATAGATAGATGTGAGAAATCTTATCTGTTGAAGTTGTAGTTTTGTTTGATGAATTAAGTATCTGGAGTGAGTGTCGCCAGTTGTAAGGGGCACTACTCAGATGAGGTCCATATGACAAATCAAGGTTAATAGCTGGGACTGTCCTTGTTGTATTTGTGGAATGGAAGATAGAATTTTAGCAACAGGTACTCAGAGTAGTATGAGCTAAAATTAGGTTATTCTGGTGAATGGTGTGGTTCCTTTCTGAAGATTTATGGGGGTCTGAAGAAAATAGATGGAATGCTAACCAAGATCAGGATTTTTTTTTTTGAAATTTTAGGGTAAGCCTCAGTTGAAAGGTTCGTTAGATTGATAGCTGGGAATGGCCACAATACACTGTCAAAATTTTATTATCTAATTTCTTGGGATAAAATTTATCTAAATAATGTGGGTAGTGAAAATCTAAAGTTTTATTTAATAGGAAAAAAGGTTATATTATTAATAAGTCAATGTGAATTTGAAATAAGTATAATCAATGACAACAAAGTTTAGAAAATTTTATAGAGTTTAATTGGGATTTTGTAATAATAAATAGTATACTGCTATAGTTAATTTGGTGATGCAGACAGTGGAAAGTAATTTATTTCAATACAGAGAAATTGGGGAAATTAAAAATAAATAAATAATATTTGAATTGTATGGTGATAATTAATTATGAGAATTAATTTTACTTGGTGATAGGATAATTGATTATTTTTTGTTGCAGTATTGTGAGGATAAATTAGGGAGATTCAATAAATTATAGTGTTGGTTTAGTATCTTGTGACCTTGAATTTCTAGGAATCTTTTATGATGGGTAATAATAAAGTGAAGAATGATTGAATAAAATAGACAGGATATAGAATCATGTCCTATATAATTGCAGCAAAAGTGATTAATATTAAAAGGGGGAAGAATCGGGAAATGTAGAAGAATAGGAAAGGTAGTTCTTTAATATAACATAAAAATGGAAAAATGATTGAATAAAACAAAAAAATAGAAAATAGGAAACGGGAAGAAAATCTAGGTAACTCAATTTTTCACAACTTTTGTGATGATAAAAAAAAGGGAATATGTAACGGGAAATGGAACAGGTTTCAGTACTATAGAATATGGAACTATTTTTTTATTAATCTTGAGAAAATGCTTATGTTGTTTGCTTTAGCTTGTCTTTGTCAATGGAATTCTTAAAATAAAGGTTTGAGTTTCTGAAGGTTCTTCATTGAGTGTGGCAGGCAGTATTAAATTTTGTTCAAATAATTTTTGTGGAGAATATAGATTCAGTTATGTACTAGTCGATAGTGGAAAATTTTCTTTATGATATGGTTCAGTGTCTGTTATCATTATCATTGGCCTAGGCGTTTGTACTGTCATATTTCTTCATGTGCTGGAGAAATGAGTTTGAGTATACAAGGCGAAGATAGTAAGTAGTAATTTGATGTGTTGAGAGAATATTGTAGTAAATTTTTTTTTTGAGTTGCCAAGGTCCATTAGTTGTGATACTGTGGTTGTACCAAGGTGATAGGAAGCACAAATAGTAGGTATACTGGTGTATGTATATTGTCCTCAAATGTTGCTGTCCCAAGTGAGTAATGAGTAACGGAAATTAAGTGGTACTGATGTACTGGATAGTTGTATCTCTGTTTGTGAAACAGTGAAGATCTTAGTCTTTTCCAAAAGGGAAAATTCAGAATTGTAGCGTAGATGTTGCTAGGTAATTGTGGGACAATTCGCGATGTCCTTTATCTTTAGCTAAAACCGACGTTATTTTGTTGCACGAAATTGCAAGGAACGAGATAGAGAGTATAAATGGGTGATATGAGTTTTGTTGCTAAGTTGATACGTGTATCTAGGTAAACGTGTATCATGATATGTAAGCTGCTAACATCGTTGCATGTGAGTTAACTCTGTGTAGTTATTGGCTTCATGACATTGAAAAGCGGTTGCATACATAGGTCAGGGTTGCTTTGACATGAGGCGGACGTCAGCTGTTTCAGTGGTGAGATGCGTCAAATGTCAGTTGCTCGATTTTAACAACTTGTCGAGTTATGATGGTCTGGTCATATGATTGTGATAATTTGATAATTTTTTTTTAATTTGTTGTTTCTATTTAAAATTTTTTTTTGTTGAGGTTAAAATTGGGTTAATCTGGTAATGAACTTAACAGCAGATTATTGGTTAGAGAGTTTCTTTAATTATTTTGGTCGTTTTATCTTTGTCTGGGAGAAATTTCAGCAAATTAGTATCTTATCAGTTGTGAGGGACCAGTAAAAGGTGCATGTACTGGGTTTCTTCACTGCGGTTTTAAGAAAGTAACTGTCTGAATATTAATTTTGATTTTATTTTGTCACTGTTTTTTGATGTATATTACTGGTTGTTAGCTTCATATAAGACAGGGCCCGTCTAGATGTGGAGTTTGGCAGCCGGTTTTGCACAATTTCTAGTTGACTTTACAAAATTTTTGGTGTCTTATGTTGCAAAATTTTACGAGTTTTCCACAAGGTTTTCTTAGATATCTTGATTATTCCAAATTAGTTGATTACCTTCATGGTGATTTGTCTTAACAATTGTGAGATCGAAATTCGTTGCTAGTCCACTTGGTTAGTTGAAAAAAAAAAAAATTGTTAAGTTGGTTATTTTGCTTGTTCCTCTTGATGTTTATGGCTAGTTCTTTGAAATTCATTAAAAAAGGATTTTGTTGCTTTCACATGATTGTAGTTCGAGTTTGAGTAATTTGAGATTCATTATTAGTATTTTATTTGAAATTTTGAGGTCGATAATTTCTTTTTGTCGTTATTGGTCTTATACAGGGTGTTACCGATAGCACTGTCATGTTGTTTTCTGCCAAATTTTTTACGACTTAACCCGGTGTTCCACACTCAAGAAGGGGGAGTATTGTAGCAATAAATATTGTTACAATTATGAGTGATGAGAATTATGCAAATTAGCCTGAGAAGTTAGCCTGTTATAAAAATGGATTTTGCTGTTCTGCTTTTCTCCGGTGTGTTGTGTCGACTCTGTAAGTGTGTGCGTAGATCCTAAGAATAACATCAATTTTCCTGGAGCAAAATAAATGAATAAATGAATTTATTTCCTTCTTGAGAGACATAGTAAAAACACAAACAGAATCTTGGAAATTAACTGATTACGTTATCCAGTTATTGTGATCAGTGTGTAATACATAATATTAAATTTATAAAACAACAATAGTTTGAGTCTAGTCTAGCATAATAAACTTGAATAGTCGTCAGTACTACCTGCAGCGTGTAAACATCTTGTCTAATACACCATGGATAATATGATCATTATTAGGATTTGCAATATTATAATCAGTTAATATCAACAAAGTAAACAAAGTAGGTAATATATAAACATAAGATAATAGAACAGAATAGGCATATAAACGGATAAGTTATCTCAATACAGTTCTCAAGGTCGATGTATCATTCAATTCAAATAGCCAATGTATAAGTTTTTTACAATATTTAGTGTAAGAAGCACATATTTTAATATTAAGTGGTAATTTATTAAATAAATAGGGCCCTATAAACAAACAAGAATTTCTAAAAATACATTTTTTAACTTTAGGGGTACGGTACAGAATCCTATCATTACTTCTCATATTGTAGGGCTGTCCGGCCCTAGAACGATCACATGACAACCATCCCTCACCCATTCCACCAATATAAACCTTTAAACCATGTTATAGAACGAATTGTATATATATATATTATATAAACTCATGTTATTTCAATTATCCACTGCATACTGCTGTATATTACTGAAATTTGATAACCCTGATCTACTTTCAGCCTACTTCATTTTATTAATCAATTATTTGATCTTATCTACCTATATAATTATTTTACTTTATCAATTTTTTGTTTTTTTTTTCTCTTCAATATTCATATTGATTAAAACTTTTACAATATTTCCATTAATAAATAAATCCTTAGTTTAAATAACGAAATTAACGTTTTGGTAGAGAGTTAGTGGGGAGGATATTTTTAATATTCTTCCCAAAGAATGGACATTGATATGTCCAAAGCTCCGCCAATTTATGTAGATGCATAACAATATGATTATTATCTATAGTTATTATATTACAAATTGCTTTTTCATATCATATACAGTTCCATAGTTATTTTCTTAGTCTATATTATGTAAATTCATCTATAACTTTGCTGTATTGTAAGCTATTGTATATAAGTGTATAAGCCAGTATATATTGTAATCTACATAAATAAAGTACTCAATCAATCAATCAATCAATCAATTGTAATACAGGTTTTCAATTCCACAATTTCCACTTATTAAATAAAACATTTTTAGAACCTTAAAAATATAAAGATTTTGAATAGGCATGATTTTCAAATTGCAATATAAGGGGAAAGAGCTTTCTCTTTTTCTTTTATGTAATATTAATCTAATAATATGATTCTGTGATATTCGCATTCTATTTATGAAAGTTTTGAATGTTCCACCCCAACATATCAAACCGTACTGGAGCCGAGAATGAATCAAAGCATAATATAATGATTTCATCAGAGTTTGATCACATAAATTTCTGAGATAATAGAATTTCCTTATTGATCTTCTAATGTCACCATGTAAAATCTGAATGTGTTTTTTCCAAGACATTTTTTCATCAAATGTTAGTCCTAAATATTTAAAAGAGTCAACTCTTTCAATTTCTTCGCAGCTGCAGTCTTCTCGAGTACACCTTGAGAATGATATAGGATTGGGGCGGAAAAGTCTACAGCTCTATAGTCGAAGTTTATGTATTTTGTCTTAGATACGTTAACTATCATTTTATTTTTACTGCACCATTCTCTCAGGATACTCAAATCAGCTACTATATTATTTTTTATAACTTCTTTGCTTTTATGGGAGTACAAGAAAGCAATGTCATCTGCAAAGGCTTGAATTATTCCATTGAACTTTATATTTAGAGATCATTAATAAAGATAATGAATAAAATAGCTGAGGAAACGGAGCCCTGGGGGACGCCGACGGTGACGGGAAGGGGCTACTGAGGCAGCCCTCAGCGCCAACCCTCACCTGCTGTTCCCTGTTACTCAGAAAACTGCGGAACCACCGCAGCGCCACTCCCCTGACTCCGGCCGCCTCAAGCTTTAAAAATAGAATTTCATGATTAATTAAATCGAATGCTTTTGTGAAATCTATATAGAGACCGGTTGTTTTATTGCTATTATTCAAACTATTGTAAACTAGATTTGAGAAATTTAAAAGGGCATCTTCAGTCGATTTTCCTTTTTGGAAGCCGAACTGCTTTTGGGAGAAAAAATTATTTTTATTTAGGTAATTTACTAATCTATTTATCATAAGCTTTTCTAGGATTTTTGAGAAAACGGAAAGCAAGCTAATAGGTCTGATGTTATTTAATTTTATTGAATTTTTCTTTTTGAAAATTGGTATTACGACACTCAACTTTAACATTTCTGGGAAAACTCCTTTACTGAAGCTTAAGTTAAAAATATGGGTCAGTACGGGTGCAATATATAAGGCAATTCTTTTTATTAGTAGAACATTAAATTTATCAAAGCCGGATGATTTCTTATTTTTAAGATTAGAGATAACTTTTAAGATTTCATTATCTGTAGTTGGTTCTATGAAAAAGGAACGGCACTGATGATAAAGACCAAGGCAGACAGAAGAAGGTGTATTGCAATCGGGCTGAACAACATTGATTAGATAACGATTAACTTTGTTGGCTACATTTTGGGGGTCGCACTCAATAGTACCGTCCTCCAATTCCACCTTATCAAAAATTTGATTACGGCTTTCACCAGTTAAGCTGTTGATTACTCTCCACTGTCTGGCCGGATCTCCATCAGCAATACGAATACAATTTGAATAGAAGTTTCTCTTTGTAGAATCAATTTCTACAAAAAGAAAAAAGAAAAAAGCTTAGTTCATGAGCCTCGCTTTTTGCGTTGTGTAGTGTCGACTCTATAGGTGTGTGTGTAGAAGTTGTGGGAAGATCAACGATTTTCCTAGAATATAAGTCTGGTTCACAACCTTATAAGGCAAGGAATTTATAGCTGCCTAGGAAAAATAGCTGTCACTTGGTGGGAGAATGTATCTTAAGTTGTAGTTGTAACGTCCCTTTCTATTGGTGGAAATTTTTCTAGAGTATAGTAACTGCCAATCACAGTTGGTGTTGGTTAGGTCTATTTAGTATGGACGATCTCACAGCTGTCCACCTCAAGACGAGAAAAGCGAAGTGGCTTCACTCAGCGTCTGTCCTCCGACATAAGCAGTACTAAATAATGTAGTCTGATCAGAACTTGGTGTTAACCATGGCTTCCATGCCAGCTTTAGGATTTTTAGTGTTTGGCTCTGGAACCTTTTGTTCCAGCAGCATTTTTGAGTTTGTTCGCCTCAGTAGTTGCTTTAATTAAGAAGAGAGAGAGAGAGTATCAAATTGTAACCTCACAATGGAGATTTTTCTCCTATAACCGCTACTAAAGGTACGTCATAGATTTATAATATTTTTAAGAAAATATCTTCAAAGAAAGCTTCCATCAAAGTATTTATTGTAATGTAAGAAAATTAACGATATATGTTTTGTAGAAATTTAGAATACCTATTAGTAGGAATTAAGATATTTTGTTTGATTTAAACTATTTTTGAAGAGGAAGCTATTAACCTAAATTTCAATTACTGTTGTTTACACAGATGTACACAGACTGTGTTGACTGATGTTTACAGTATATTATCCTATCAGTATTTTTTGGTTATAGATTTTATTTGTCTTTTGATCCTAGTTTATTTTTATTCTAACAGCGGTGTAAGTACGGGGATCAACGTACGAATCCATCATTTCATGGGTTCATGAACGTGTGTCTTTAAGCCGCTGAGACGCCTCTGAATCGATGGCCGTCCTAGCTTGGGGTATGCTGTCTCCTGTCCATCTGGACGTGTAGAGCTCGATCACCGAGCCTAGATTCAATTTGAAGAAACAGCTATGAGGTAACAACTTTTTTTCCAAATTAAACGAACGTCCCAGGAACTCCGGATGTGACAAAATGGGTTTTAGTGACAACAGACTTTCAATCAATTAAAACGTGCGGAATTAGACTTTTGTTAAATCATAATTTTGAGATATTATTGGGGATAGATAGATTATTAATTTTTATTAATTTGGTTTGAGTAATAGATTTTCGGTTGTATCTTTACATTGAAAAGTGAGGCCATATTTTCTCTGTAAGGATCCAGCTGGGAATTTCAGTTTTCTTTAAATTTATAAATAATTATAATCTTCTAAACTACTAAAAGTTGAATGAGTACATGAATTTTTAAATGTCCCTTATTGATTAAATTAATGTTTTAAAATAATTCTCATCTTAAAGTTGTAAAGGATCAAATGAAGTTTCAAGGACCCTAACCTTTCCTAAATTTGTTTTGATGACATATATTTTGAATAGTTTTTTTTTAAGGTAGTATACCATGATGTGATACTTGAGGAATGTTTGTCCTTGCAGCGTTCATGATATAAGGATACTAAATAGTTATTATTGGGGGGATCATTAATATTTGATAATGTTTTGATAGTGTCTTAAAGTTTCCAAGTGTGTTCAAAATTTAATGTTCTGAGAATTTTATGAATTTTATGTGGATCTTTTCTTAAAATATTTATTGTTATTTATGATTAACTTCTGAGACATATCTATGATAATTTTCAATAATTGCTCTTTTGAAATTAGAGTCCTTTAAGCTTCTTATGATTCAATCTAAAACGTTTTCAATGTAGAGCATACGGAGTAGGTTATTACCGTATTACCTATTTCAGAGATAACCTAACTTTAGTAATTTTGTTTTCGATTTTCATAATGTAACTTCCTTTTGTTTTATTAATTGTTGAATTTAACTGTAAGAGGTGACAATATAATTGATACCTTCTCTCTATTTCGTTGTCTCTCTTGTCATTTCTGGTTTCCCGTTCTCTAGCACTAGGTATGTTTATCAAGCATCCCCTTTATTAAGTTATATTGTGTGTGCTTCTAAATTCTAAATTCAAAATTAACTTTCTAAATTCATAGCACGGCACAACTAGAACTCATCAGGACCAACATTAGCCTGTTTTCTCTCTTCTGAATTTGTTTTTTTTTCTATAAATAAACTAACAAGAGAAAAATCCATTGAAATTTCTATACAGCTAATCAAAAGCGTGAATAGAAAAATTAACTATAATAATCACACCAAAACATAGAACTTGATCGATTGATTGACTTGACTAATTCTGATAGATACTGTATTACTACAAGCTATATTACAGTGGACTACCTTGAAGCTATATTACAGCTAATCAAAAGCGTGAATAGAAAAATTAACTATAATAATCACACCAAAACATAGAACTTGATCGATTGATTGACTTGACTAATTCTGATAGATACTGTATTACTACAAGCTATATTACAGTGGACTACCTTGAAGTGATACTGTTATTAATCGTAACTGTTGAATTTTCAAAACTACTGCAGTTTCTCCAGCAATGTGAAACGACACGATAAAGTATCATTCCCGGTAATGTCAATCGATAGAATGTCACCCATCTTGTATCAAAAGAAAAACAATGTCGGCATTGACCTTCAAAGTTTCCACCCTTGAAAAGATAAACAAGCTGCAATCCTCCCTTTACCTAATGACACGAGAAACAATAACAGCCAGCAACTCCATCACGAACGCTCGTTAAAAATGCATTATCATATCTTTTAAGAAGCAGCTCAAAGTTTATTGGAACATAATTCACACAACAGGACTCGGCCAAGGTAGTACGGGTATTGTCTATAGTCTAGTCTCCTGATATTATCGTTCAATATCAGTTGAAAATTTGATTTCTACTTAAATTCTTCCATGATATGAAACAATCTTTGCAATAAGCTATCGGAATGAAAGTGCAATCGAAAGGAAGAAGCTAGTTTTTGCTAGTATTCAAAAGAACCATTTGAAATAACTATCAAAAATATTTTTGGTTTTAGTTGATAGCCTCACAGAAATGACCAAGAGAACCTAATTTCATTCATAAGAAACATTCGAAATAACTAATCTACAATATTTTTGGTTTTAGTAGATAGCTTCGCAGAAATGATCAAGAGGAGCTAATTTTAAGGAAGGGTTAGTTTACGCTAGGATCCATGAGAAAGAAACATTTGAAATAACTATCTATAATATTTTTTGTTTTAGTTGATAGCTTCGCAGAAATGATCAAGAGAAGCTAATTTTAAGGAAGGGTTAGTTTACGCTAGGATCCATGAGAAACATTTAAAATAACTATCCCGAATTTTGGATTTCAGTTGTTAGTCTCACAGAAATGATCAAGAGCTGATGTCTCCAACATCTTTAATAGTATTAATCCATGAAATTAAAATGTGTAACGCTAGTTCGTCTCCATGGTGCACATTGGGTAACGCTAAATGGACTAGCAAATGATGCCGGTCAAACTTATGTTCTCCTGACCGAAAACTACACAACATCTCAAAGAATTTGAAAATATATAGTGTATAAATATGTGGACATTTGAGACTCAAGAGCTTTATATGTGTTGTGTATCTGCCATACGCTAAATAAATAGTAATCGAATTAATGACTTCTCAATCACTTAGCCGCAATGTACCTGATAGTATATTATGAGAAATAATATGATCTTTCATAGATGTAAAGGAAGTATATCTGAAGGATCGATTCTCAATAAGTGGGGAACCAGAAGTCCATGTATTTAATGAAACAAGAATCGCACATTGAAGAATTATGACTGGAATCCGAATCTCACTAAATAAGGAATACTTGAAGTAATAAGTAATCAATCTTATTGAATGAAAAAGACTAAGAAATTGTCAAAAAACCACAGATTTATTGATACTTAGAAAGACCGGTTTCGGTTATTACACCATTGTCAATATCTGATAAACAGTCAGTCAGTCATCTGTTTATCAGAGATTGACAATGGTGTAATAACCGAAACCGGTCTTTCCAAGTATCAATAAATCTGTGGTTATTTGACAATTTCTTAGTCTTTTTCATTCAATATGAATAATTATCACAATATCAACTTCTCAACTACACAGGAAATAATCAATATTACCTTTCGGATGAAGATATTTTCACGAAATATATGACCATCTCTAGCATGACTGGATCTGGAAGAGAGCAAAATATCATGATGAAGTATCGTAATATGATTTAAATATGGAGGAAAATGAAATGAAAAAAATATTTATCAGGTGGAAAATATAATAGATGATTAGCCTTCATTTTACTACATAATCTTTTATCATTTCCAATGCTATGAAACATTCTTACCACTAAAAGAATCTTCATCAGATTTATTGTTATGAATGGATTGGGAATTTTGAAGAATCAATGAATTATCAATGTTGAATTCTTGTTCAATGTTCACAATTATTATCAATGATTACTCAAATCAAATCAAATTTATTCACCAATTAAAACAGTGCTACAAGAGAATAAATGAATAATTTTTTGTTAAATAATTGGCGTGGCAAAAAACGAAATCTTGTGCTCTAGCCATGAGTTTAAACATTCCTTACTATATTTAACATGATTTCAGAATAAAATACTCTTCATAATATAATCAAGACCAGTATAACACAGATAGATAAATCGAAAAAATACTCTTCATAATATAATCAAGACCAGTATAACACAGATAGATAAATCGAAAAAACACTCTTCATAATATGATCAAAACCAGTATAACACAGATAGATAAATCGAATAAACACTCTTCATAATATAATCAAAACCAGTATAACACAGATAGATAAATCGAATAAACACTCTTCATAATATAATCAAAACCAGTATAACACAGATAGATAAATCGAATGATCACTCTTCATAATATAATCAAAACCAGTATAACACAGATAGATAAATCGAATAAACACTCTTCATAATATGATCAAAACCAGTATAACACAGATAGATAAATCGAATAAACACTCTTCATAATATAATCAAAACCAGTATAACACAGATAGATAAATCGAATAAACACTCTTCAATATATAGTCAAAACCAGTATAACACAGATAGATAAATCGAATAAACACTCTTCATATATAGTCAAAACCAGTATAACACAGATAGATAATCGAATAAACACTCTTCATAATATAATCAAAACCAGTATAACACAGATAGATAAATCGAATAAACACTCTTCAATATATAGTCAAAACCAGTATAACACAGATAGATAAATCGAATAAACACTCCTCATAATATAATCAAAACCAGTATAACACAGATAGATAAATCGAATAAACACTCTTCATAATATAATCAAAACCAGTATAACACAGATAGATAAATCGAATAAACACTCTTCATAATATAATCAAAACCAGTATAACACAGATAGATAAATCGAATAAACAATCATATAATGAAGGTAATATAGTTGATGAATCACCCTAAAACTATCAATGAGTTATCTTATTTTGAGCCTTCGGTACAAAATTATGAGTCATTTCAATGGAAATTCTTCATTTTTCAATGTTCATTCTCCAATGAGTATGTAATCACATGATCAATTGGAATGATTATTATTAATCCTTATTCACAATTTTCATCAAACAATTATCACTCCCCAACAATACCTCCTTTACCTCCTCCCTAAAAATCTAAGCTAACACTCTATAAAAAAAAATCTAAGCACTTCATCAGCAGGTGATATTTATGGCCTGAGCAATGTCGTTGTCAAAGGTTTCATAGAAGGTATACTGACACCTCTTACATTTCTGATTAATTCAGTTCTTATGGGTGGAAAATTTCCAGATTGCTTAAAGCTCAGTAAGGTAACTCCGGTTTACAAGAAAGGTGATAAACGCAGCCTAATAGTTACAGACCAATAGCTTTAGTTCCTATAATAGGTAAGATTATTGAAGCCTGTATGTTTGTTCAATTGTACGACTATTTTAATTCCAATGACTTACTCTATGAACATCAATATGGTTACCGACCGAAACATTCTACCATAACAGCCGTTGAGACTGTTGTTAATAGGATATTAGAAGCATTTGAGAATAAGTTAATTGCAGGTGTGTGTCTAATAGATTTACAAAAAGCATTCGACTCCATATCACACACTATTCTAGAGAATAAATTACGCCACTATGGTATCTTGGGCAGTGAGCTAAATGTAATCATGTCTTATCTGCAGAATAGGAGACAAGTTGTAATTATAAACAGTAAGAAGTCAGAAGTTGTAAAGGTGATAGCAGGAGTACCTCAAGGGTCGATATTGGGCCCATTCCTATTTCTAATATTCATGAATGACTTTCATTGTAGTGTATCATCTAATAATTGTCTACCATACTGTATGCAGACGACACATCATTGATGTGCTCTCAAAAAAGACAGGAAGACGTTACAGCAAGGTTGATAGAGAGTATCCAATTGTCTACGGCCTGGTTTGAATCTAATAGATTAGCAATTAATAATGATAAGACTGAGAATATATATTTTTCATTGGCGAACAATGTTTGTGAGAATAGATCAGTCAAATTGTTAGGTTTATATTTAGATAATAAGTTAACATGGAAAGAGCAAGTGGAGTTTGTATGCAGGAAAATTTCAAGAGTAGTCTATCTTATAAGGAAGTTAAAATATTGCGTAGGTACTCAAACACTACTGATGACCTATTTTGGCCTGTTCCACTCACTCATCAGTTATGGAGTTATGCTGTGGGGGAACAGCAGCAATGCAGGAAGGGTGTTAATACTACAGAAAAAAGTCATCAGAATTATTGCTAACCTGCAGCAAAGAGATTCCTGTAGAGAGAGTTTTATTAATTCGGTATAATGACTGTGACTTCATTGTATATTTACTACAATCTAATCCAGGTGAGAAACAATTTGGAAATTATCTTCAAAATAGTGATAACCATAATTACAATACCAGACAAAACGGTGACCTTCTCACACCCTATGTAAGATTGTCTAGAACTCATAGGAGTCATATGTATCAGAGGCATGTAATGTTTAATAAAATCCCCATAGCAATAAGAAATTTGCAAGAAAAAAGCTTTAAATTAGTGGTAAAGAATTGGCTGAAAAAGAATCCATTTTATAACTTAAGAGAATTTCTAGACTGTGATATTAGTAGTATTGCTAGACTGTGAGCTATAATTAGTTTCCATGTTATATATTATATTGTAATATGTATTACAAATTTATATTTTGACGAAGCCTATTGCATTGATGTTTATATGTTTAATGGCAAATAAAATTCTTATTCTTATTCTTATTCTTATTCCCAAAAGACACACCTCTTTATCTCATCATGCTGCTGACCTATATCGACAAAATTTTTCCTCCCTTGCAATCGAGTTATTCCATCTAGGCCCCCCTATAAACCACGTTCCAGTGACACATGAAGCCACTTGAGGCGCCCCTTCAGCACCCCCACCCCCAAACTATATCCCAGGGGGCACGCACCTAGTTACTTATTCGGTGGACCGTGGCCCACTTTCCTGGACCAACTCTTTTCTCCCACGGGGAGCAAGTTCTACCTGCGTATGATAACTTGAATTATGAAGGACTAGCGCCCCTCCGTCAATACACTCCCCGCTGGAATTGTTCGATATTCACCTGAGTGGAATATTGTGCGTTTCGATCTTTTTCATGGGTGATGGACCTGTATCGCAAAATTGACCTAGTGATTCACTCTCAAGATGCTTCAAGTATCATAAAATGATCTAATGTTCATTTCTGTGCTAATTCGATTTTTCAGCAAAAAGTTGTTGTTTCTCGATATCATTAGTAATGATTTTCAGTGTCAAGCTGCTTCAAGAATTCATATGATCCAATGTTCATTTTTGGGCTAATTTGATTCTTCTGTAAAAAGTTGTTGTTTTTCGATCGCACTAGTAACCTAATGATAAACAACTCAATGACTTGAGTGGGGCTCAAGGTTTAATGACAGTGGAGAAAGATAGAAGAACATCAATGCCGATCCTATGTCTTGTTAATGCCTTCTACTAACGGTAGCTGATACAGGCTTAATAATAACTGTTCATTCTCGTTTTAAATAATCAATTATATTTAATCAGGCAAGAGATTATATTTATCAATAATTTGATAATAGATTTTCATGATTAACCTTCCGGTAGTAGCTCAATCACACGAGCAGTCGCGTGTTGTCCTTTTTACAACATTCAATTTTCCAAGTGTTATGTACTCTGATTACTGTCAAAACATATTATTTAATTGTTTAATTACTTTTTCCATCTTCTTGGATTACTTCACGCTTATGAACATTTGGATGATTGCCATTTCATAGTCCAATAAGGTACATCAAGCAAAGCCATCAATCATGTGTAATTGATTCGTTTAAAGTCTTTATACAGTCTTTTTCCCTATCTTATACACAGTGCGACTTATGAACTGTCGCTACTAAATGGCACCTAAAGACTGAACCATTGCTCGGTTGATAAACGGTCAAAACATATTAATTAATTGTATAATTACTTTTTCCATCTTCTTAGATTATTTTACGCCTATGAACATTTTGAATGATTACCATTTCTTAGCCCAATAATGTACATCAAGCAAAGCCATCAATTCTGTGTATAATTGTATAATAGTAATTGGTTAGTTCAAAATAAAGTCACCGTATACAGTCTTTCCCTATCTTATGCATAGTGCGACTTACGAACTGTCGCGACTAAATGGCATTTCAAGACTGAACCATTGCTCGGTTAATACTGCAACTCAGTGGAGTGATGGGGAGAAAGTTTTGGAATGCATAGGTGACTCATACACTGTCACCACAACATTCAATAGTTTTGTGTAACAAAAAAACTGACACTGTTGTACTTTCTACAATATCGCGACTGCCGGAAGGTTAAGTTGAAATATTTTGTTAATTAATTATCAATTCTTTATTGTTAAAAGATGATCTGGCAACAGATCAAAGCGAGGAAGAGATAGCGCTATCCGCTTTGTTGAATGATAGACAAGGATAGCAATACCATTGCTAATCAAACACTGCCATTATAACTTGGACATCACTATAATTACTATCTCCTCATCACATTATGTCGCTTATTGATAACTCAATACTTTCTCTGTTTTTACATTATAAGTGAATGCATTGTTGACGGGGATAGATGACATGATGTACAAGTGTACATTGATAACACAACTTATGCCTGAAATTTACAATTATAATTTCCACCACTGAATTCATAGGAATATTCTTCAGTCAGTGGCGGATCTAGAATTTTATTTTGGGGGGGGGGCTGAACAGGGGAAAATTTTGTTCCAAGGAGGGGGAGGGGAACCAGCGCCGACGCCTCTAGGGGAAACCGCTAAGTCACTGTATGTGCGTCCTCTATAGTGCGCGTTTGTTTCAATGAAACCAGATAAACGGAGCGGGCAGGCAATGTAAATGTAACTGAGATATTATACAAAGTATTAAAACGTTAACGGATATCATACAATTGAAGACGTAGTAGTGGAATTAGGTCATTCTTGCCAATGAATATACTTTACCAGCTTTAAACTAATTATATTTGTATAAAATTTACATTCTTACAAAAAAAAAAATTTAGGCGTTTTGGGGGGGGGCTTGAGCCCGAAAGCCCCCCCCGTAGATCCGCCACTGCTTCAGATCAATAAGATTTTCGAAAGCTTCTTTATTTATATATAGTTTTGTAATCACGCAAAAATTGCCCAATTAATGGAGATTTGAGAATGATATTTTTGTTTTCTATTCTGTTTTTAACCGTCAAAAATTTATAACTCTTTGTTGTTTGAGTGAAAATGGACTGAATTCTAGAAAAGTGAAATCCCAACCCTATTTGGGACTTATGGAACTATGTTCGTTATGTTCAGGACCAGGGACCAGGTTTATGACCCATCAAATTCATCATCCGACTTCAGGACTCTTTCCTACGGTCCTTCAAAGTTTACATGTAATCCTTATGGGAGAAGATTTGTGAGTTGGCCACACACAGAAATAAAAATCAGCTATTATAATCAGCAGAATAAATGAATGCTGCATGACTAAGCACATAGGAAATCCTTATTGAGATGTAAATGAAAATGTTGATTGTCAGATAAATTTCATGATTCACCAAATAAAGTCAAGTATGTGACATGAGATACATTGACTTTTTGGTGGTACGAAGTTCGCCGGGTAAGCTAGTGAATAAATAATAGAGAAATTTAATTGGTTAATGACTGACATCTGATCACATAACTGCATTATAACTCAACCATGATCATAAAATAACCCTACACTTCATTAAAAAAAGAAAAAAATGATTAAAAAGAAGACAAACTCGAAAATGCCAGGTTACAACATATTCTTGAGCACGAATAAAATATATACTTGATAATAGAAGTAAGGGAATAAGTAAGTCTCTTGATGTACTCGTGGAACTAATAATAATAATATCGAGTGACCTGGCTGGCTCAGCTCTGGTGTCAGATTTTTCAGTTCGCAAGTGATCAATTTCAGGGCCTCTGACATGACCTAACGACTGCTTTTTAGGCAGCCGGGACCGACAGCTTAACGTGTCCATCCAAAACACTCGTGGAACTAAACTTTCGGATATGATGCAGATCATATTTCTCTTCCAACTCTTTGAAGGAGGACTTCTTTTTTATCTTCATAAACAACATTGACGCTCTCAATTCATTGAATGCTATCAGTTTGAGTATCTCCCACCTTCATATTTGAAAGTATTCAAAAGACTTACGCAGAGTTTTGAAACAGCAGAAAGATTCAAGTTCTAAACAAATTCAAGTCCATCAAATAGAAGTAACACACTTTACATATTCAATAACACAGTACGAGTAATATGAAGAATACACGATTCATAAACAGTCGGATTATATCAATGTTCCTCATTCAATCGATAGGCTACTGACCGTTTATAGTGAATCCCCCCATTTCAATTAATTTCATTCTGTAACTCAATTATTCTAATTAAAAATTTGAGTTTTTCCGGAAACTCCCAAACATCACGAAAAGGCTTGGGTTGTGTGAACCCCCCACTGATGACGTCACCCAATGATGAGTCGGAAGTGCCCCCCAAAAACAGTGTTCGACACTTCCTGCGATCTGGCGGCGAATGCCGGAACTAGAGGATGCCCCCCGACGTTTTGTAGTACAGCGGAAACAGATAGATCCCAGCAGGGTGGTGTAATTGATTCATTTCACAAACTCATCGAAACTGACCTCTTCTACAAACTAGACTCCTTCAACTTTAAAGTGTAGCCTACAATATCAAACAAAAATGAAATTCTTGACTGGAACTTGGCTAGTAATATTGCTGTACTTGTTCTGTAATGAATGCAAAAACGGAACTCTCATTACGAGTGGTTTGTTCAGGACCTGTTGAGTTCTGGAAAAATTCAAATGAGATGAATACATAATCCCAACCTGATCATTCTCAGTACATTGAGTATCTATTCCAAACTATTATTCTAGATTCAAGCCTTTTATCACAGACTTTTCATTGTTTATCTTCAAGTCTATGCTACTATCTAATTTAAATCTCAATGGGTGAATCTTGTTATTCCCTGAAAAAATCCATGAAAATCATGAAAAATTGAAATTTTCCATTTTCTCGAAAATCCATCATGAGAATCATGAAAAATTTCCTTTTTCTCGAAAATCCATGAAAATCATGAAAAATTGAAATTTTCCATTTTCTCGAAAATCCATGAGTAACCATCATGAAAATCATGAGAGATTTTCGATTTTCTCGGAAATCCATGAAAATCATGAAAAATTGAAAATCCATGATGTAACCATCATGAAAATCATGAGAGATTTTCGATTTTCTCGGAAATCCATGAAAATCATGAAAAATTGAAATTCTCCATTTTCACATGATTTTATAGGAAGTCGTTTAGGACCAATTGGGTTGATGGAAAATTTAAATGAGATGAATACATTATTGCAGCTAATTATTTTCTGAACATTTTGTTCCTCTCACAAATTATTATCTAAGCTTAATCAATAAACTGTTGTTTAATATTTGATTCAGAGCTCGAGAAGTGGATGATGTTTGTGGATAATCTCTTACAATCTGCTGAATTGAGAACAAATAATGTTTAAATGAGATAGATAATACAGAATTGAACTTAATATTTATAAAACGAACGAACTTTACTTCTTTTTAAATACAAAAGAAGTAAGAAACTATACCTTTGAAAATAAATTTATTTATTCATTTATTACTTTACTTCTTTTCACTTCAAGTTTTAACCATCATCCAATCAAATCCTGTATAGCTCTATTAATTAGATTATTAATCGATTATTTGGAAAACAAGAAATTTACTCAGACTAAATTGTTTGACCTGTCAAAAGCATTTGACACTGTATCGCACAAATTGTTGCTAGATAAGCTTGCATTTTATGGCTTCCAGGAAAGATCTTTGAGACTGGTAGAATCTTATTTGGGGATCGATTCCAGAAGGTTGTTTTTGAGGAATCTGAGTCACAGTATCTACCTGTCTCCCATGGCGTGCCTCAGGGTTCTATTTTAGGGCCTATTTTGTTCATCGTCTATATAAATGATCTACCAACAATTGTAAACCCTCCAGCCAAAAGCTATTTGTTTGCGGATGATCTGTGTGTTTTTCTGAGCTTTCCCACAGTAGTTTCATTGAGTCAAGCTTCCCAGGACTTGGCTGATTCGATCGAAAGCTGGTGTAATTCAAATTTATTATGTGTAAACTCTGATAAAGTTCAGAACTTGACTATCAGTTATAATAGAAGACTGACTATGAATGAGGAGAAAGAGGCAAAGTTTCTGGGCTTCACACTTGACACTTGCCTTAGTTGGTCCCAGCATATTGACATTGTTGCTAGCAAGCTGAATAAGGGAGTCTTCTTAATTAGAAAACTGAGGTCATATGTCAGTTTGGATGTTTTAAAGGTGATTTATTATGCTCACATCAATTCTCATCTGTCATATGGCACCATACTTTGGGGTTCCAGAGCTTACAGTGGTAGACTTTTTAGAATACAGAGAAAGGCTATCAGACTGATTTGTGGGCTTTCTAAGCGAGCACAGTGTGATGAGCATTTTAAAATTCTGGGAATATTGACTCTACCTTCAATATTTGTTCAACAGAGCCTTATTTATGTTAAGGAGAATTTGGAGAAGTTTGTGGAGCAGGGGGTAGTTCATAGCCATAACACTAGAAATAGGGGTAATTTGACTACTTATCGGTATACCTATTCTAGTACACAAAAAACATTTCTATTTTTATCAATAAAATTGTTTAATTCACTTCCTGAAGATCTTAGAAATATGGAGAATGGAACTTTTAAAATTCATATGAAACGTTTCTTAGCAGCTAACCCTTTAAACAAGATTGAAGATTTTTATACATTAGCTAGGAATATTCGGTTATAAGTTGAAAATCAGGTGACATATTATCATAGGGTACTGATAGTGTAACTTATTGATGTAATATATTTTTATTTTGTATCATGTTGTATATATTTGACACTTGTATTGTATCTGATGACCTCAGATATTGCTGCAATAAAGATTCTATTCTATTCTATTCTATTCTATTCTATTCTATTCTATTCTATTCTATTCTATTCAAGAATATGTAAATCATAGAGAAACGATAGCATAAGTAGATATCCCATGGTATAGGGCGTTTATGTCGCAACTTTTACTGTTATCCCAAGCCGATAGTTCACGTAGTTCTTTCCCATGCTGCTGTGTGACGCTGGTAGTCTCTCAAATTGTGCCATTCATACACTATCATCTCAACAAAACAGTAAAAATTGACAATAATCAACAGTAATCTGCTTGAGATAACAGTAAAAGTTGCTACATAAATTCCCTATACCATGGGATATCTACTTACGCTATTGTTTCTCTATGATGTAAATCGATTCTCTCAAAAAGAAAGATTGAGGTTTAATGATATGACTAGGTGATAAATTAAATATATCACCTACAAATTTGATAAATAGCTCTGAAATAAATGTCGCTATCCCGCTACTCAGGTATGATGCAACAAGTCGGTTGACATCTCCCTTATTCCCCATGATTTTTTATGCAAGCCAAATGAAAAAAAACATGTTTTCAACACTGACTTTGATGAAGACGAGAAACGCATGCTCTAATTCTGTACGTCATGAAGTCTCCACACTCTCTCACCACCTCATCATATTCGCATACAACGAGCTGTTTATGTTGAAAAATCCACCGTGTATTAAGCCTTAATCTGTCTGTTTTTCAAGAGCTCCACTGTGAAAATCCTCTAAAGAGCTCATACCTCGCAGCTATTTGTTGGAAAGCCATCCTACCTCTGGCTAATTCTGACATATAATATCATTGGAGCTCCACTCATCAAAGAATACCGCATTAAAAATAATTCCCACCAGGTAGAGCTGGAACATAAATACGGCCCATTTCACTGCTCTTATAGTCTGGACGATTCAGAGCTTGAGTGCTTGCTAATATGCAAAGTTGATAGAATATAGATGCTAATACCATACACTGAATAAAATAAATGACTAATGAATAAAGACTAAATGCTTATTTAGTCCATGCTAATACCTCAGACGACGCTTGGAGTTCGTAACTGGAGGAGGCAGGCCGAGGATCGAGACAGATGGAGAGGCTATGTGAGGGAGGCCAAGGGTTGTGAAGACCTGTAGAGCTGAGGAGTAAGTAAGTAAATAATAGGTACCTCAGACACTTTTGTGTTATTTGAGTTATTTGGGTAATATTCAGCTAGAATATGATAGGAGTATAATCATCCCCTATATTATATATTTTGAAATTCATCGTTCAACAGAGCTTTCTCCACTTTGGCTCTTTGTTGTTTTTAATGATTTATCTTTACATACACGAATATCTATATCTATACATCTAGTTCGCTGAGGAAGGTTGGCTAAAATAATTTGTAAGTTTCTAAGTGTTTTTAATCTTGCTGTGTAGTGTGTTTCCTGTTAAACTTAGTATTATAAAACTGTAAAGTGTTTCTGTTCAATAATGTGCTATTTATCTATACAAGATATATATATATAATATAAATTAAAACAGGAGACACAATACATAAATAGATTGAAAACACTTAGAAACTTAGAAACTTACATTAGAAATGGGGGGAAATATTTTCGGAAACTGAGTTTCCTTCCTCAACCGAGCAGTGAATGGCTCTGATATATATATCTAGAGTGCACTTTATTATTGTAGTAGCGCATAATACATAGCGCATAGGACTGCGGTACAAAATTTGTTTCTACAATTATTTTTTTGTTTCTCCACTTTCTTCATTAAGGAATCAATGGGTTGTAATAACCATGACATTATTTTCAAAAATATCTTCACCTCAACTCGAAAAATTGTACAGCTTTCCCATCCCAATATGGTGTTCACAAAATCTCTCGACTCATAATAAAAGATGAAGGCTGTACATTGAAGTTATTTTGAAGTACAAAACTTCCCGAGGGTGATCTCAGCCAACAGAAGTACAGAGGACACATAGCTTCCTCAATCTGAGTGACAAGATACTAACCACTGACTCAATCAGTATAATAAACTCTTGATACAATAACCCTCAAGAAGAAAATGTTTTTCTGAAACTTTTTTTTAATAGAATATGGCAAAATATAGTTACACACAGATATCTCTACATTCTTGAGCTCCAAGAATAACCCAACTGTTATTTCAAAAATGCTCTCTTGCATGAGCGGATATATCGAAAACTGCGGTAGAGATATCAGAAAACTATATTATGATCTTAGCAAGCATTCCTCATAATAATCATGGAAACTTATCCCAATTCATCTCACAAAATATTTGAAGGAGACGAACTCGTATATTCTGCATGGTTCTTAGATATGCAATATAATGAAAAGTAGATATAATAAGATCAAAGCTAGGTTGGAGAAACTTTGAATTACAAATCTAAAATATGATTGTTCTAAAAAATCTACATTGATAATACATAAATATCATAGAATGAAGGATTCATAGCTACAATCAATGTCTATTTTACTTACAGTTCCTACAGTATTTCGTTTCTTCTCTCTGGTTATTCATTCTCTGATATCATCATTTAAACGATTTCCTATATTCTTATTCTATGGCTATTAATTGTAATTTATCTAATATTCTCTGTAATGTTGATGTTGTCTTTTTTGTAAATAAACATTTATTTATTTACTCTCTGTTTTTATCATTTCCTTCAGTAATTCATTTCTTTTCTCTGATTATTCATTCTCTGACATAATTTGAAAGATTTTCTATATGCTTATTCTATGGGATTATCTAAACTCCAATCGCCCTCCACAGGGTTGTATCAGAGCCACCTCAATAGTATAATTCTGGATGATTACAGATATCCAGAGATACGTTTTTAATCATGAATTGAGAGAATATAGAACTTTTGAGTATAAAGTATAGTTCTAAAGAGATTAGATGCATATTTTACATGCATCAGATAAGACAATCCATGGACACAAGTTCAGGAATTTATAAACACCTCCACATCAGAACACGAATCAACACGACCAGTAGACAACTCATAACATCCTTAACTGTACACTCCCAGTGGTACCTTCCCTTCACTTGTCACCGGGGGTGGACATCAGGCAGAACCCCTCTCCATTGAGATTTCCCTCCCAAAGAGCTCGGACAGAAGTAGAACATGCCCTCATAAGTAGAACAACAAGTCCCCAGAGGTCATTCACCCGCTATTTTATCCGTCTATTCTTGTCCTTGTCTTTCAAAGGTCCGAGTTAAATGTGTATCCTTGTCTTTCAAACGTCCGAGTTGACTGCTTGTCCTTGTCGTTTTGGACATACACTGATTCCGCCCCGCGTTAAAATTGGGATGATGCATGGCTCCTATACACACGTTCACTATGAACATTGTGAAGTCTTCACTGCTTGGCACACTCCTCACTCTGACCACTTACTCTCACTCATTATTTTTTTGCCCCGTCTCTCTCTGTCGAAGAGAGAATATTCCATATATAATGGTACATATACTTTCCGATCTTCATTGTTGAGAAGGTCATATATGTACATTGTACATACTATGGGGCAGGCTCGCTTCGCTCGCTATATCCCCCGGCTCGCTGTATCAACCTGAACCCCCGGCTAAATAAATTATCAAGGAATGAGACCAGCAGGGTCGCTTCGCTTGCCTGCACTATTCATTAGGGCTTGCTTCCTTTTGTCATTGGAGACATTCTGTCAATCGTCATTTTATTTGGGATAAGAGCATTGGAAAATATAACTTAATTCATATGGATTTGTCACGGAACTTTTTGAATTATGAATGGAATAGAATAAAGATTGAGCCACAGGATCTATAGAACACAAATATTCAACATGGCTATCTATAGTAGAAGAGTTTGAAACTAAACATCTTTCAACATCGCTGTTTCTGTCATTGAAACAAATTCATTAATGAGAAGATAAAACAATTAAATGAATTATTGACACGATGTGTTTGCTACAACCAATCTGACAGTGATCAAGATTTATTTAATGAGTGATCACAGTCACATTAGTTGTAGTCCAATCTTTTATTACAAATTGGAATGGAATTATAGAATTTCGAAACATTGAAATGAATTATTATTGACTCGATGAGTTTGCTAATTTGACAGTGATCATTCATTTAAGATGTATTTTAATGAGTGATCACTTTTGTGATCATTTGTAGCCAAATTTTTTATCATCAATTGGAATGGAACTAAAGAATAGAAACTTATTCAAGAATAGAATAAGAATATGAAAAGAATGGCATCTTATAAACTAGGCTGATATCTTCTCATAACAAGGTAGTGTTTTGCTTGAACCATACTTAGGATACCGGTGTGAATTTGAATTTCGCTCCTCCAGTCGGGGAACGAAATGTCGGATGCTAATGAGAACGATATATGACGTCACCGACGTTCACTTTGTTACGTTCAATATGTCAGTGGCCATACACATTGTGACCGCGGGGCGGAATCAGTAGATTCCCGACTGTGTATCCTTGTCTTTCAAACGTCCAAGTTGACTGTTTGTTCTTGTCTGAGCTGACTCTCTGGGAAATTGTGAAGTTGGGCGGTTGAAGATAGTGCGACTTTCTCCCAGCGGTCAGTAGCGGAGTCTCCCCAATGATGTGACTTGGACAGCTGGTTGGCGAACAATTTCGCAATTCCCCGGCCGGCGGAGTTGATCTTGGCCGCTGTGAAACTGTCTGTCACCCGGCTGGGCTGGCCACTCTCCTGTGTGTTGTCTGTGTGGCGCATCATTCCACTCTGGAGAAAATTTTGTCACTCCTGTTGTCTATGGCTGACACTCGATTCGAAATCGGAGGGAATTTGAAAATCGTCGGTTTCTCTAGCTTAAGATGAGCTTTTTGCATCGTGAATTATCATTGGAAATAGTTAGTAGTATATTGTATTTTTTCATATTTTATTTTGTTGATTATTGCCTGTGTTGAGCTGTGCGATCCTTTTATGTACATGCTTATTATAAATATTGTGAATTGGATTGAATAAAATTTGAATTTGTCAATTTTTACAGATTCAGATGGACTTCTTCTTCTTCACGTGCCTGCTCCGTTTCGATTGTTGGTGATCATAATGGCTATCCTGATTTTGTCGACGGCGCTACGGAACAGCTCTGCAGATGACTGGTGAAACCATAGCCTCAGATTTGCCAGCCATGAAATTCTCCTTCTGCCAGGTCTCCTTTTTCCGTTGATTTTTCCTCGAACGATCTTTGCATAAGTCTGTATCTTGAGCTATTCCTCATAATGTGGCCGAGGTATTGGAGTTTTCTACTTTTAATGGTATTCAGGAGCTCCGGTTCTTTATTCATTCTCCTGAGAACCTCTTGATTAGTAACTTTTTGCGTCCAGGATATTTTCAGCATTCTTCTGTACAACCAGAGTTCAAAAGCTTCAATCTTTACCATTGTTTCTTTTGTGAGGGTCCATGCTTCTACCCCATACAACAGAACGGAGAACACATAGCAACGCAATAGTCTCAATTTAGTTAATAGAGTAAGGTCGTGACTCTTGTACACCTTACTCAATTTATTGAAGACAACTCTTGCTTTTTCTATGCGGCATCTTATTTCTGGTGTGTTATTCTATTTCTCATTGATGATGGTACCCAGGTAGTTATAGTGTGAGACTCTTTCTATTGCATTTTGATTAATAAACAATTGTACTCCACCTACATTCTCCTTGCTTATTCTCCTTGCAGATGGACTTGGTTCAGCGAAAATAATATTGGAATTAGAAAGAAATAATTACAGAGAAGTATCCTTGGTAGATTTTTATATGGGTCCTCTATTTGCAAAACCAGATACATCACAAAATTAAAATTCCTTGACCTTCCGGTAGTCGCACCCTGCTCAATGACACGAGAAGTCGCGTGTTATACTTTTTACAACATTCAATTTTCCAAGTGTTATGTACTCTGTTTAATGTCAAAACATATAAATTAATTGTATAATTACTTTTTCCATCTTCTTGGATTATTTTACGCCCATGAACATCTGGATGATCACCATTTCATAGCCCAAGAAGGTACACCAAGCGAAGCCATCTATTCTGTGTTATTGGTTCGTTCACAGTCCCCATGTAAAGTCTTTCCCTATCTTATGCACAGTGCGACTTATGCACTGTCGCGACTAAATGGCACCTAGAGACTGAACCATTGCTCGGTTGATACTGCAACTAAGTGGAGTGATGGGGAGAAAGTTTTGGAATGAATAGGTGGCTCATTCACTGACACCACTCCATCCAATAGTTTTTTCCAGCAAAAAAACTGACACTGTTGTACTTCTTAGAACAGCGCGACTGCCGGAAGTTTAAGAAAGGTGAAAAAGCTGTTTTAAAGCGCTATCAATTCTATGTGCAAAATCGTCCCAATTTTGCCTTCAAGATACATCATTTCTTTGATTCAACTTATTCAATCTAAATATAGAATTCTTCTAAGAAAAGAATACCATGATTACTCTATACAATTTTTGAAAAAAGGTGTGTCTGGTTTTGAAAAAAGACTACATGACTAGTTTCAGGCATTAAACTGGTATTTTTCCGATTCAAAAATTCACATTCCTAATACAACATTTTGACACTTGAAAATGGGAAAATGCCCGAGACTTGTCAACGAATATGACATCGATGATTTTCTTTAATTCAACATTCAATGAGCTCTATTGGAAAACTTCATTGGAGTGTGATAATTTGTCATAGTACGTCTGATAATATGTTCTTCAGAACAACAAAAAAGGTACCAGTAAAAAAATCTATGAAAATATTTCATAAAAACACTACACTTATATGGGCTACTTTTGTACAAATTAATAAAAACAAAATGAAAACTTATAGTACTCTTTATTATTAAAAACTTTAAAATATTTCAAAGACTTGTTTCGACCATAACTTGGGTCATTTCCAAGTTGAAATCAAACTAGTCGTTGAAATATTTTAAAGTTTTTAATAATAAAGAGTACTACAAGTTGTTATATTGTTTTTATTAATTTGTAAATATTCCAATTCATCAGACAAATATTTTTTGTCAACATAAAATATATAATATGGAACCGCTTTTAGGGTAGAGAGAATCTGATGTTAATTATTTCGACAATGGCGGTGGAAATGATGATGATGACGATGATATCTGTTGGAATTGTTAAATTATTCAATAAGCATCAAGCACGCTGTTGCCAGCTCAGATGATACAGATGATCTGTGATAGGATTTTGCGCTCAGTCGGTTTGCATCCGGCACAATCATATGTTTCTGACGCACAGTTCAACTGGAAAACTGAATAATTATCTAATCAATCAATCTGATTATGATTTTGTCGATATTTCCAACATTTCTGAGAGCAGAGGTACATTATTATAAATCTCTTTGCCTTGAGCCATACTCCAGTCAATATCATTGAGTAGTATTTTTTGAAACCTACACCAAGCTATTTCAAGTTATCTAATTATCTAATCGATTAATCTGATTATGATACTGTCGATATATCCAACATTTCTGTTGGGAGAGGTAGACTACATATTATAATATTTCATTGCCTAGAGCTTTACTTCATTCAATATAATTGAGTAGTCTTTTTTGAAACCTACACTAAGCTATTTCATGTTTTATAGGGCTCATGATTACATCAAAGTTTACATTAGAGATCACATTGTTTATCATTTTCATATTGTTCTCCATTGCAAATAATGAACATGACAATAATATGTTGTAATGAGAATAATGATTCATCTCTTGTATTTGATACGAGAACATATTATTTGAGTGGGATTGATATAATTGATGAACAGCAAAAGCGATTGCTAACAGATTAACAACCAACAGGCTGTTTAAATTGAAAATATAAGTTGTTTGATGTCTCTATTTTCAATGCGTCTGAATTGCAGCGACTTCATTGGTAGCAAAGCGTTATGTAATAATGTACGGTGATTTTTGATAATGATTTATTAATTTATTATCCGGATTAATTAATTTTCTCAATCATATGGTTTTGATGCCAACATCAGCCTTGAAAAAGTGTTTTTTTATGAAATAAGAATCAGGTCTTAGAGCCTCGTCCAATTCGAATGACAGTAAGATTGAAACTTGTCATGAAGGGTTAATAACTCACAACTGATTTTATTAATTCATACAGGTTCTCTTGAGAAAATCGAATACAACTTAATTTAAATTATTGATCTTATGGAATGGAGATTTCTTATTATTCTGACTCCATTATAATTGCACGTTGCTCAACTGCTTTGTATATTATGAAGAAGACAAAACAGGAAATACAGAGTTCATCTTTGAAATAATTAAATGAAATCTAGTTTAAATCATTATCATAACACTGCACTATCTTAATCGGAAGACAAGATTCAACTCCTTGAATTTTAAATCTCCTTGAAGAATTGAATGAGAAACTAGTTAGAAATATAATTAATCATAGTAATGCACTATCGCGAACATAGAACAAAGAGCGCAAAACTCTCTCTCTCTCTCTCTCTCTCTCACTCTCTCTCTCTCTCTCTCATACCCGTTACTCACCTTTCCAGAAAATGATTCCATTTATCTTCTCTCAGCGTGGAAATGCATTAATTGGAGCAGACAAAAGAAGGCTACAAAGGTGGAAAATAGAAAAGGGCGCGCGGAAAAGCTGCAGTTGA
The DNA here is from genome assembly GCF_014356525.2 of Nilaparvata lugens. Classification (NCBI taxonomy): domain Eukaryota; kingdom Metazoa; phylum Arthropoda; class Insecta; order Hemiptera; family Delphacidae; genus Nilaparvata; species Nilaparvata lugens. The sequence goes on from NC_052514.1 coordinate 9,508,383, forward strand.
TGATAAAATGGCTGAGACAAACAAAAAAAACCCTGATGTCTATGATGGTGGCGGTGAAAAGCTTAACAGGTGAAGACCAAGGCTAGCAACTTATTCTCTTGAGGTAGTAAATTAGAAATTTAATATCAAGAGGCAAACGTTAAGAGAAATGAAAAGTGGCGGATAAGGAGGGCTGAGGAAGAAAAGGTACAACCTAGAAAAGGAAGGGACGATACGGGAAGAGAAGAGAACCAAGGGATAGAGGGAGTGGCGTAAGGGAACAGATGAGGTGGTGAAGGGATCAGAGAGAGAACTATGATGGAGTGATAAGGAGGAAAAGTTGAGAAAACAAGGAGAGCATCGTGAGGGGTAAAAAATAGGTGATCCAATTGACAATAGTACGCTCTGCTCTTTTATTAAAAGGAAGCTCTGACTGTTGTGTCCAATCTTGCTCACGTTTGCTATCTTTATTCCCGCACTTTTCATACGTGGTATCTGTGTGATCTTCATGTACTAACAGACTTGATATGATATTATCTAATATGGAGAGAACAATATCGATATGAGAGGTTGATAGAATGAACTGGTTAATAAAGAGAAACTTTCAAACAATTGGATTTTCTAGCAAGGGAAACGTAATCTGGAGACAGTTTTAGGAGATTGCATCATCTATGTAATGCGATTGACATGTATAGAATAGATTGTGATGTAGAAATTGTATCAGCAGTGATAAAATGAAAAGGAGATCTTTTGGAGCTTACTCCTTGAAAGTCGAGCTAGTTGAAGACTCGCTGAATATAATGTTCACCATATTATTGCGAACATTCAAAATTTCAAATGAATTGATTTCAAAACATGATATCGACATGAATATTATGAAGGAAGACGCCGGCCTGGAAGAAGGAAAACATCCTGGATGAAGAACCTGAGACACTGGTTCAACATTGTTCCGAGCTGCAGTCAGTAGAATCAGAGACAAGAAATATAGTTATGCTTATTATTATTATTAAATACAATTATGCTTATCCTTTATCTGTGGTAGAATACAGATTGCAGTGATAATCCGCTAATCGCCAATCCCCGTCGCGGAGCTGGTATATAGAAGAAGATGAAGAAGATAACCATGATACAAGGATTTACTAAGAAACGATTCTTTGAAAAATCACGAATTGGCAATAATGAGGCAAAATCATTTGATATCCATATTTGAAGAATGACCAATTTGGTAATCAGAAAACAAACACTATCACAACGATTACAATCTCAAGAAGAGCTTTATCAAAAATTACTGTAGATATGGAGCATTAGAATGACAGAATAGCAGCAATCAGAACCCAATACACATTGTTCGCAACTTGAAAGACATAGTTCCGTTGATAGACTATATGATTTATGGCAGAATATAAGCAATCAAACCCCAATACACATTGTTCTCAACTCAAAATAGAGAGTTCCGCCGAAAAACTATGAGATATATGACAAAATAGAAGCAATCAGTACCCAATACGGATTGTTCCCAACTTAAAATAGAGAGTTTCGTAGAAAAACTATCAGATATGGGGTAATAGAACTAACCTCCTGTCACTGATTGAAAATAGATTACGCCATAGCATGGTGTGAGACGATTTCCAGCTTACGAATCGAACCGGTAATGTAAACGATAATAATTCATGGTGCTGCAATCCAGCGGGAATCACTTTTTACCCCACTTTGGAGCGCACCCCTGAGAAATCCATCAACTCCCCCTTTTTTCAATCCGTGATCCATTGTTATTTATTGTTTTGTGTCCATTTTTGCCGGCGAAAAAATGATTGGAGGAGGAGAAAAAGAGAGTTTGATTTGTGTTACAATCCGTGATGACAATGCCGGACTGGGGATTAGAATTCAATAATGTTGTCACTGCAGTTGGATTAGGAGAAGGGGGCAGCTCAACTATTTACAGACCATTGCTAGATGCAATCAGTTGATGCGATTATAACCTGTTAGGAAAATCATTCATTAAAACATGAAAAATGGAGCGTATTAATATTATTAATATTTTTTTACTGCAACCAATTGATGGGATTATAAATTGTAAAATAAATACTATATTGGAGAATAGAATATCAAGTCCACTAATATTTTCCAGTTTAATGTTGAGAAAAGTATTCTAAGAATCAATCAACGATCAAAGTCAGTCTCATGTAAATATCAACTGAATCATTATTCTGAATTTGATCTGTTTCAAAAAATTGACTAAGTGAGAGTAAAGTTCTTATTTGAAGAAGATTCTGTTGCATAGTTTCCAGAATCACTACCAAAAGTTTTTTAACCAGATCACTCCCGTGTTATCAGATGGGCACGTTAAATTGTGGGTCCCGGCTGAAGTATGACAGTTGTAAGTTGTAAGGTGGGACCTTCCCACAAGGGACTCTCCACCAACCAAAGCCATACGAATCTATTTTTTCAGAATATCTTTTTCATCTGAAGCATAAGAGACCGGAAAGCGGAGAATAGATGCTGAGACATACTATTATCATTCATTATAGTATTAGAAAAAATACATCAACAAGATGAAAATAATATCATTTTGGAAGCTTGTATCGTATTCAAGTATGACCAGACTGTAAATGACTGATACACTGTATGAGAAAGTATAAAAATACAACAGAGCACTAGCAATGTATAGAATATGACAGAATAATGATTCATGGAAACAAATATCTAACGTATATTCTATATCTAACTAGCTATAGATATTGGTTCATGAAAACAAATATCTAACGTATATTATTTCTATGAAAGAAATATTTAACGTATTCCTGTTATATGATCAAGCTCTTGTTCCAGTACATCCTCAGTGTTTCATACATCCAAACAAGCGAACAGCGATATCAATATTCAGTAAAACTCTGCACAGAAAAACGAAACTGGCAAAAATATCTCATATCGGTCCAGCAATGACTCCAAAAAGCACACATCTCGAATGAAATCAATATCGTATGCGTTGGCAACGCAATAATGCAAACCATATTCATTACGAACACTTCACAAAAAAACACTCCGAAAAAATTTCAAATTTCGAAAGAGGTGCTGAAATTTAATGTGTGTCCAGTTTGATGAGTAGCTCGTTTGGGATTCACACCCTTAGCGATGATTGAGAAACAGGGAGGGAAAGAGAGGGAAAAAAGAGAGGGAAAAAGGGAAGAAAAGAGAGGGAAATGGGTGGTGAAAGAGGGGTGGGTGGTAGTAAACGTGATTTTGGCGACAGTTGATTTTTGAATGAGCAATGAGACATGTTTGTCATTTGCGTTACACGCTGGCCACGAATGTGCTTAATGAACCATCAAACTGTGTTCATTAAGGTGTTCACACTTCTTTGTCTGCGCACGGTTTGTTACGCTCAAATTTGACCTGACGCGACACGTGCAATGAATACTAACTGTGAAATCTAGAAATGAATTTCAAAAAGTTCCAACTTAAAGGAGGATCAGTGACAATTTTTCACATGTACTATTTCAATCATTCTCTTTCATTACTTTCCAAGTATTTCTATTTTTTGTAATGATTTATTTCCTGTATTCATGAGTGCGTTTGGGCTGTTATGCCTGTTGCACTCCTGGATTTTTGTGAGAATAAATAAATAATAAATAAATAATAAATAAATAATAAATTAATTCAGGAATGGTTATTGGCAGAATGGAAAAGTACCTTTAATGTGAGAAAGGCTTCTTTTGTGTTGCGTCTCTACTATAGTGAGGTCCACGTTATAATAGCAGTGTTTGATTAGCAATGTTATTGCTATCCTTGTCTGTCATTCAACAAGGCGGATAGCGCTATCTCTTTCTCGCTTCGCTCTGTTGATAAATCGTCTTTTAACGATGTAGAATTAACAAAATATTTCATCTTAATTATGAAATCATTATGAAATTATTGAAAAATATAATTCCTTGTAATTCCTTGCTTAACCCTTCGACTACCAAGCGGGGTAATCGGACTACACTGACCCACATTTTGTCTATTTTTTTGTAGATAATGTTGATGTATTTTATTGAAACGTTGAGTACTTGTTAAAAACATATCACTTGAGTAATTTTTTATCATAAAATCATTTCATTCCCCTTATTTTTGAAATTATAAGCACATTTATCCTGGGGGTAACTCTATTACCCAACTTGGTATTCCATGTCATGAAAATTTTTGGTATATTTCATTCATCATCGGATTACATCAGATATCAATTTAATGTTCAATTTTTATTTTTATTCTGCCAATCCTGATTCATAATGATCACTTAGCATCTAAATTTAAAAAATTGCTTCTCTATAACCATAATTTGATTATTTGACAACATTTCCCCTACAACAATATGATAGAATGCTCAATTTTATTGTCATGTCAGTTTTTTATTGAAAACATTTTTTTCAACAAAAGAAATTAATTTATAATTATATTAATAACTCTAGTGCATCTGATCAATGAATTAACAGAAAAAAATATAAAATAATTATATAAAACTGAAGTCTTGTTGGGGTAACCCAGTTACCCCACTTGGTATTCCGTGTATGTGGAAAACGTTGGTAGTAGAAGGGTTAATGAAATATAATTGATTATTTTAAACAACAATAAACAGTTAATATTACATCAATAAACCTGTATCAGCTACCGTCTATAGAAGACATTGACAAGACAGAGGATCGGCAACGTTATTTTCCTATCTTTCACCTCTGCCATTATAACGTGGACCTCACTATAGTTGATTAATCATTAGCTATTCTATTACTATTATCGATGAAAATTCTGTTTTCAATGATATTATTGTAGCATGTATCATACAGAGAGTGTATGCTTCCTCTATGGTTGTATACTACTGTAGTTGAAATATTGTCAACTGTCAATATTTCCAAAGTATTAATTCCAGTTATACCTCGTAAATGAGTAATAACATAGAACAGCTCACTCTCTCTCTCTCTCTCAGAAATTTGTGAATGTGATATTTTGATAGTTATCCATATTGTAGTAGACAAGTGATATATTGACAAACCACAAATTTATTAAAAATCAAGATACCATTTCAGTAGTTGCACCATTATCAATTTATGGTGTACAGAAAGTGGAGTGGAGTACAGCAGAATTTATACTAACGGTCAAGCACTGTTAATCATGAATGCTGTAGCCTAACAAAGTGAACGTCTGTTATTGGCCTAGACAAGCCCCTCACCAATTAGCGGTTCGTACGAACGTTACAAAAGCCGGTTCAAACAGCAAACATAGTAAAGAAGGATTTTAAAATAATATTACATATTACAAAATGAAAATACAAAATCAATAGAAACATGTTACAAAAAATGACAAAGCAATGGAATAAGAAAATACTGTAAGAAATTATTATAATAATTCTTTATTTTGTGAATTTAAAGGTTGTTTTATGTTTTAACGAAAGTTTTACTATCAATCTATCCAAATTTGAAATTGTGTTTTTTTATTCTAATCTATATTCTCAGATTGTGATTTGGTGTAGAAATTGAAATGGACATAGCCTATGTATAATATTTGTACAATTTGAAACTAAATTAGGAAATTGCAGAATCTTCAGCCAATAGCCTGTTTTTTTTCTTTTTCGATCATTGTATTGTTTGTGCTTACCAAATAAATAAAAAATTATCAATATTAAACTAGATTTTTGTCGTATTGGTTAAGATTTTATCAAGGTTTGAAAGGTTTTATCAAGGATTTATTAGTCATTTGTTACAATATTGCATTGTTTTTAATAATAATAATAATAATAATAATAATAATAATAAATAATAATAATAATATAATAATAATAATAATAATAATTACAACTGTATGTTATTGTTACATGTATAATACGAACTATATTCATCAGTCAACAAACTCAATAGTAAAGTGCGCTTACTTGACTTGGATCCGTAAGCACTCTAAAGACCAACCATCTGGTTGTGAAGAAGCATACCAGCAGAATAATAATAATAATAATAATAATAATAATAATAATAATAATAAATTTGTTTTATTGACCAATAAATACATTTGTACAGTACATTTCAGGCCTCGTCAAAAGTTCAAGATTACATGATGTAAGTCACTAGCATAAATACATTTTTCGTCAACATCTTATTCTTAATAAAACTTGAATGAACATTTTCAATAACATCAGTAGGTATAGCAAAATATTTCGAAACATTACATTTACACAGCATATAGATAAATAGCAATTCGTAATATATTAAAAGAGAAACACAAAGACTAACACTACAACTAGTACTACTATATAAAGTCATAACATAGTAATCACAATACTATTCCTACAATGTAAGTTACATTTTTATTCTAAGTAGAAAACGTTATATGCTATCAATTAAAAACTCTTCAGTAGAGTAGTAAGCCTTTTCTTTTAGCATTTGTGAAATGGCAACTTTAAATTTTTCTTGAGGCAGGTTCTTAACTTCAATTGGTAGTTTATTGTAAAATAACAACTGTAAATAGGGGTAGCTTTTCATGCTCTTACTCAATCTGAGATTTGGTTTCATAATTTTTTCCCTATTCCTAGTATTGTAAGCATGATATTCATTATGTTTGTGAAAGTTGTTAGAATTCTTCTTTACACTTATCAAATTGGAATATATATATAGAGATGGCAGAGTCAGTATACCCAGTTTGATGAAGTGAGGCTTGCAAGTTTCTCTTGGGGAAAGGTTCAAAATAGCTCTAACTGCCCTTTTCTGCCATATGAAAACTTTTTTATGTGTTGGGCAATTGCCCCACATTCTTATCCCATAACTAAGATGAGAATGGAAAAGTCCATGATAGGTCATCAACAATACTTGCAGATTAACAGAACTATTTAATCTCTTGAGGAGGTATGTTACCCTTGAAAGTTTTTTACAGAGACTATTCACATGTTCCTCCCAACAGAGTTTACCATCCAATATTACACCTAGTAATTTGACAGGCTTAAGATTATTGTGGTTCAGAGTATGCCCTAATGTAAATGTTATTTTCTCTGTTTTCTGCTCATTTAATTCTAGGTCATTAGATAAATACCATGATTTTGCCTGATTCAAGGAAATGTCAAGTTTATCCTGAAGTTTTTCGATTTCAGCATCTGATTGGATTATTGAGGTGTCATCAGCATACAATACAGAAAGACCTGGTATATTGAAACTGAAATCATTCACGAAAACCAGAAAAAGGAAAGGCCCAAGGACCGATCCTTGAGGTACACCTGTATTTATGTTCAATACATCAGAGCATTTACCTGCACACTTTACCATTTGTTTTCTGCCAACCAAATAACCTTTCAATAGCTTTAACTCTCTATCTACTATACCATAATGTTCCAGTTTTTTGAAGAGAATCATATGTGAAACTCTCTCAAATGCTCTGCTAAGGTCTAATAGGGTTGCCCCTACTGCACATTTATTTTCAAAACATTAATGTACAAAGTCTACAATTTTCTCAACAGCGTCTATTGTAGAGTGACCTGGTCTAAAGCCATATTGATGGGGATATAATAAGCCATTGAAAATGAAATATTCATAGACAAAATTCTATTATTTTACTGATGAGGTACATTATTATAAATCTCTTTGCCTTGAGCCATACTCCAGTCAATATCATTGAGTAGTATTTTTTGAAACCTACACCAAGCTATTTCAAGTTATCTAATTATCTAATCGATTAATCTGATTATGATACTGTCGATATATCCAACATTTCTGTTGGGAGAGGTAGACTACATATTATAATATTTCATTGCCTAGAGCTTTACTTCATTCAATATAATTGAGTAGTCTTTTTTGAAACCTACACTAAGCTATTTCATGTTTTATAGGGCTCATGATTACATCAAAGTTTACATTAGAGATCACATTGTTTATCATTTTCATATTGTTCTCCATTGCAAATAATGAACATGACAATAATATGTTGTAATGAGAATAATGATTCATCTCTTGTATTTGATACGAGAACATATTATTTGAGTGGGATTGATATAATTGATGAACAGCAAAAGCGATTGCTAACAGATTAACAACCAACAGGCTGTTTAAATTGAAAATATAAGTTGTTTGATGTCTCTATTTTCAATGCGTCTGAATTGCAGCGACTTCATTGGTAGCAAAGCGTTATGTAATAATGTACGGTGATTTTTGATAATGATTTATTAATTTATTATCCGGATTAATTAATTTTCTCAATCATATGGTTTTGATGCCAACATCAGCCTTGAAAAAGTGTTTTTTTATGAAATAAGAATCAGGTCTTAGAGCCTCGTCCAATTCGAATGACAGTAAGATTGAAACTTGTCATGAAGGGTTAATAACTCACAACTGATTTTATTAATTCATACAGGTTCTCTTGAGAAAATCGAATACAACTTAATTTAAATTATTGATCTTATGGAATGGAGATTTCTTATTATTCTGACTCCATTATAATTGCACGTTGCTCAACTGCTTTGTATATTATGAAGAAGACAAAACAGGAAATACAGAGTTCATCTTGGAATTTATGGTGTACAGAAAGTGGAGTGGAGTACAGCAGAATTTATACTAACGGTCAAGCACTGTTAATCATGAATGCTGTAGCCTAACAAAGTGAACGTCTGTTATTGGCCTAGACAAGCCCCTCACCAATTAGCGGTTCGTACGAACGTTACAAAAGCCGGTTCAAACAGCAAACATAGTAAAGAAGGATTTTAAAATAATATTACATATTACAAAATGAAAATACAAAATCAATAGAAACATGTTACAAAAAATGACAAAGCAATGGAATAAGAAAATACTGTAAGAAATTATTATAATAATTCTTTATTTTGTGAATTTAAAGGTTGTTTTATGTTTTAACGAAAGTTTTACTATCGATCTATCCAAATTTGAAATTGGTTTTTTTATTCTAATCTATATTCTCAGATTGTGATTTGGTGTAGAAATTGAAATGGACATAGCCTATGTATAATATTTGTACAATTTGAAACTAAATTAGGAAATTGCAGAATCTTCAGCCAATAGCCTGTTTTTTTTTCTTTTTCGATCATTGTATTGTTTGTGCTTACCAAATAAATAAAAAATTATCAATATTAAACTAGATTTTTGTCGTATTGGTTAAGATTTTATCAAGGTTTGAAAGGTTTTATCAAGGATTTATTAGTCATTTGTTACAATATTGCATTGTTTTTAATAATAATAATATAATAATAATAATAATAATAATAATAATAATAATAATAATAATAATAATACAACTGTATGTTATTGTTACATGTATAATACGAACTATATTCATCAGTCAACAAACTCAATAGTAAAGTGCGCTTACTTGACTTGGATCCGTAAGCACTCTAAAGACCAACCATCTGGTTGTGAAGAAGCATACCAGCAGAATAATAATAATAATAATAATAATAATAATAATAATAATAACATGGAGGTCTCCCATAAACCAACTCGGAGAGTTTCAAATAGACCATGTTGCTATCTCGTATGATTTTCAAAAAGAGATCAGAGACATACAGGTTAGAAGAGGCGCAAATATTGACTCTGACCACTACTTGACTAGAGTTCGAGTTCAATTCACCCCAAGAAGGAAAATGCCTAGAACACCACCAGCAGTCCCAAAATTTAACCTAATGAATCTAAAAGAGTCCGAAACAGCAACAAAATGGGAAAATGTTCCTGCAAATAACTGGCAAGAATTCAAAGAAAAAATTACAGAAATAGCAAAGGAACACATACCACTACAAAAGAAACCGAAACATCCATGGTGGAACAGGGAATGTGAAAAAGCAGTTGAATCACGCAAAAAATCGTTTGAAAAATACTCTTCAAATAAGAATGAGATGACCCACAAAGACTTTCTAGAAACAAGAAAACTTTCAAACAAAATCATCAGACAAGAGAAAAGAAAATATGTAACTCAGCAAATAGAATCAATTGAATCCGATTTTAAAAATTATAACACGCACAGATTCTACAAAACGTTTTCAAATCAAATTAAAGGTTACATTCCTCAAAACGTTTGCTTCAAGAAGCCAGATGGAAGTCTTGCACTTAGCAATGAAGAAAATTGTGAAGTACTAGCTAATTATTTTGAAAATCTTCTAAACTGTCCAGAACCTGTAGAAATTCTCCCGATTTTCAACCACATACCTCTACAACAGGATGAATCATTACCACCAACAGAAGAAGAAATCATCAACACATAGGTAAACTAAAAAATAACAAGGCGTCTGGAGAAGATGGGATTGTAGCAGAATTTTTAAAAAACCTAGGGTATAATTCGAGAAAAGAGCTAGTTTCAATTATCCAGAATGTATGGATCACAGAGGAAATCCCTGAAGATTGGAAATGTGCTCTAATACACCCATTGCATAAAAAAGGAGATAAGACCGATGTGAATAACTATAGGGGTATTTCTCTTCTTGCTGTCGCCTATAAAATATTATCAGCTTGTCTTCTTGAAAGAACCCAGAAACAACTAGAACCCAAATTTCAGATTTCCAAGCTGGATTTAGACCAAATCGTTCATGTCCAGAACAAATATTGAACTTGAAATTAATATCACAGATAAGAAAATTACGAAGTAAAGCCACAATATACGTATTTGTTGATTTTAAGAAAGCCTACGATTCAATCCACAGACCAACACTATTTAAAATTCTTGAAGAGAAAGGCCTGGATCAGAAAACTCGAAAAATCATAGAACAAACATTGACAAACACAACATCAAAAATAAAATTTATGGGAGAACTTTCGAAGCCTTTTGAGATAAAGACTGGTGTTAGGCAAGGTGATGGATTATCACCACTGCTCTTCAACATAGTTCTTGATAGAGTAATGGAAGAATGGGAAAAGAAACTGAAGGAGGTGAACCACTGGAAGCCAATCTCGCTGGGAACCAAGAAAAATAATCTTCAAATTCCATACTTAGCTTTTGCAGACGACCTTGCTATAATGTCAGATTCATTGGAAAGTGCAATAAAACAAATAGAAATTTTAAAAGAATGTGCTGAACAAGTAGGCTTACAAATATCATTTGAAAAAACTGTTTTCACAACATCAAATATAGAAGTTACTAAATTACAAACAAAATATGGAACAATTAAGAAGGTACCATACTTTAAATATCTTGGGGAAATTATATCAGAAAAACATGCACAAAATGAAAGGATACAGAAAGCTCGTAAAGGCCTAGGGCTAGTGCAATATATTATAATAAGAGATGTATGTCTATCAATACCAAAATCAAACATTATAACGCAGTAATCAAGCCAACAATGTTGTATGCCAGCGAGACCCTAACACTTAGCAGAAAAACAGATACTGAAAATTTGAAAAAAGAAGAAAGGAAGATAATTAGAAAAATACTTGGACCAAGAAAGACCGAAGATGGTTATAGACTACAGAAAACAGCCAAAGTTGAAGAATACTCTAACATAGAAGCAGACATCAGGAAAAGGCGCCTTAAATTTTATGGTCACATAATGAGGCTTCCAGATCACAGACTTACAAAAAGAATAGTAACATATGTAGCAACCCTTAGTAATGGAGGTGCATGGATGAAAAACGTCAAGAAGGACTTAATACTTGCTAACATTAACAATGATGAAATATACAACAGGAACAGTTTCAGAGAAAAGGTTGAAAAATGGGAAGTTGAACCAGAGATGACTGTGCCAAGAGTGGGAACAAAATGGAGTGAAGCAAGGAAAGCGGAGTTCTCACTGAAAATGAAAAACTGGTGGATTGATAAAAAGAACAAGAAAAACAAAAAATGAACCAAATTTTGCTCAGCGTCTTCCATCTGGGAGCTTGACGGCTAATAATAATAATAATAATAATAATTAATAATAAATTTGTTTTATTGACCAATAAATACATTTGTACAGTACATTTCAGGCCTCGTCAAAAGTTCAAGATTACATGATGTAAGTCACTAGCATAAATACATTTTTCGTCAACATCTTATTCTTAATAAAACTTGAATGAACATTTTCAATAACATCAGTAGGTATAGCAAAATATTTCGAAACATTACATTTACACAGCATATAGATAAATAGCAATTCGTAATATATTAAAAGAGAAACACAAAGACTAACACTACAACTAGTACTACTATATAAAGTCATAACATAGTAATCACAATACTATTCCTACAATGTAAGTTACATTTTTATTCTAAGTAGAAAACGTTATATGCTATCAATTAAAAACTCTTCAGTAGAGTAGTAAGCCTTTTCTTTTAGCATTTGTGAAATGGCAACTTTAAATTTTTCTTGAGGCAGGTTCTTAACTTCAATTGGTAGTTTATTGTAAAATAACAACTGTAAATAGGGGTAGCTTTTCATGCTCTTACTCAATCTGAGATTTGGTTTCATAATTTTTTCCCTATTCCTAGTATTGTAAGCATGATATTCATTATGTTTGTGAAAGTTGTTAGAATTCTTCTTTACACTTATCAAATTGGAATATATATATAGAGATGGCAGAGTCAGTATACCCAGTTTGATGAAGTGAGGCTTGCAAGTTTCTCTTGGGGAAAGGTTCAAAATAGCTCTAACTGCCCTTTTCTGCCATATGAAAACTTTTTTATGTGTTGGGCAATTGCCCCACATTCTTATCCCATAACTAAGATGAGAATGGAAAAGTCCATGATAGGTCATCAACAATACTTGCAGATTAACAGAACTATTTAATCTCTTGAGGAGGTATGTTACCCTTGAAAGTTTTTTACAGAGACTATTCACATGTTCCTCCCAACAGAGTTTACCATCCAATATTACACCTAGTAATTTGACAGGCTTAAGATTATTGTGGTTCAGAGTATGCCCTAATGTAAATGTTATTTTCTCTGTTTTCTGCTCATTTAATTCTAGGTCATTAGATAAATACCATGATTTTGCCTGATTCAAGGAAATGTCAAGTTTATCCTGAAGTTTTTCGATTTCAGCATCTGATTGGATTATTGAGGTGTCATCAGCATACAATACAGAAAGACCTGGTATATTGAAACTGAAATCATTCACGAAAACCAGAAAAAGGAAAGGCCCAAGGACCGATCCTTGAGGTACACCTGTATTTATGTTCAATACATCAGAGCATTTACCTGCACACTTTACCATTTGTTTTCTGCCAACCAAATAACCTTTCAATAGCTTTAACTCTCTATCTACTATACCATAATGTTCCAGTTTTTTGAAGAGAATCATATGTGAAACTCTCTCAAATGCTCTGCTAAGTCTAATAGGGTTGCCCCTACTGCACATTTATTTTCAAAACATTAATGTACAAAGTCTACAATTTTCTCAACAGCGTCTATTGTAGAGTGACCTGGTCTAAAGCCATATTGATGGGGATATAATAAGCCATTGAAAATGAAATATTCATAGACAAAATTCTATTATTTTACTGATGAGGTACATTATTATAAATCTCTTTGCCTTGAGCCATACTCCAGTCAATATCATGAGTAGTATTTTTTGAAACCTACACCAAGCTATTTCAAGTTATCTAATTATCTAATCGATTAATCTGATTATGATACTGTCGATATATCCAACATTCTGTTGGGAGAGGTAGACTACATATTATAATATTTCATTGCCTAGAGCTTTACTTCATTCAATATAATTGAGTAGTCTTTTTTGAAACCTACACTAAGCTATTTCATGTTTTATAGGGCTCATGATTACATCAAAGTTTACATTAGAGATCACATTGTTTATCATTTTCATATTGTTCTCCATTGCAAATAATGAACATGACAATAATATGTTGTAATGAGAATAATGATTCATCTCTTGTATTTGATACGAGAACATATTATTTGAGTGGGATTGATATAATTGATGAACAGCAAAAGCGATTGCTAACAGATTAACAACCAACAGGCTGTTTAAATTGAAAATATAAGTTGTTTGATGTCTCTATTTTCAATGCGTCTGAATTGCAGCGACTTCATTGGTAGCAAAGCGTTATGTAATAATGTACGGTGATTTTTGATAATGATTTATTAATTTATTATCCGGATTAATTAATTTTCTCAATCATATGGTTTTGATGCCAACATCAGCCTTGAAAAAGTGTTTTTTTATGAAATAAGAATCAGGTCTTAGAGCCTCGTCCAATTCGAATGACAGTAAGATTGAAACTTGTCATGAAGGGTTAATAACTCACAACTGATTTTATTAATTCATACAGGTTCTCTTGAGAAAATCGAATACAACTTAATTTAAATTATTGATCTTATGGAATGGAGATTTCTTATTATTCTGACTCCATTATAATTGCACGTTGCTCAACTGCTTTGTATATTATGAAGAAGACAAAACAGGAAATACAGAGTTCATCTTGGAATTTATGGTGTACAGAAAGTGGAGTGGAGTACAGCAGAATTTATACTAACGGTCAAGCACTGTTAATCATGAATGCTGTAGCCTAACAAAGTGAACGTCTGTTATTGGCCTAGACAAGCCCCTCACCAATTAGCGGTTCGTACGAACGTTACAAAAGCCGGTTCAAACAGCAAACATAGTAAAGAAGGATTTTAAAATAATATTACATATTACAAAATGAAAATACAAAATCAATAGAAACATGTTACAAAAAATGACAAAGCAATGGAATAAGAAAATACTGTAAGAAATTATTATAATAATTCTTTATTTTGTGAATTTAAAGGTTGTTTTATGTTTTAACGAAAGTTTTACTATCGATCTATCCAAATTTGAAATTGGTTTTTTTATTCTAATCTATATTCTCAGATTGTGATTTGGTGTAGAAATTGAAATGGACATAGCCTATGTATAATATTTGTACAATTTGAAACTAAATTAGGAAATTGCAGAATCTTCAGCCAATAGCCTGTTTTTTTTTCTTTTTCGATCATTGTATTGTTTGTGCTTACCAAATAAATAAAAAATTATCAATATTAAACTAGATTTTTGTCGTATTGGTTAAGATTTTATCAAGGTTTGAAAGGTTTTATCAAGGATTTATTAGTCATTTGTTACAATATTGCATTGTTTTTAATAATAATAATAATAATAATTAATAATAATAATAATAATAATAATAATAATAATTACAACTGTATGTTATTGTTACATGTATAATACGAACTATATTCATCAGTCAACAAACTCAATAGTAAAGTGCGCTTACTTGACTTGGATCCGTAAGCACTCTAAAGACCAACCATCTGGTTGTGAAGAAGCATACCAGCAGAATAATAATAATAATAAATAATAATAATAATAATAATAATAACATGGAGGTCTCCCATAAACCAACTCGGAGAGTTTCAAATAGACCATGTTGCTATCTCGTATGATTTTCAAAAAGAGATTAGAGACATACAGGTTAGAAGAGGCGCAAATATTGACTCTGACCACTACTTGACTAGAGTTCGAGTTCAATTCACCCCAAGAAGGAAAATGCCTAGAACACCACCAGCAGTCCCAAAATTTAACCTAATGAATCTAAAAGAGTCCGAAACAGCAACAAAATGGGAAAATGTTCCTGCAAATAACTGGCAAGAATTCAAAGAAAAATTACAGAAATAGCAAAGGAACACATACCACTACAAAAAACCGAAACATCCATGGTGGAACAGGGAATGTGAAAAAGCAGTTGAATCACGCAAAAATCGTTTGAAAAATACTCTTCAAATAAGAATGAGATGACCCACAAAGACTTTCTAGAAACAAGAAAACTTTCAAACAAAATCATCAGACAAGAGAAAAGAAAATATGTAACTCAGCAAATAGAATCAATTGAATCCGATTTTAAAAATTATAACACGCACAGATTCTACAAAACGTTTTCAAATCAAATTAAAGGTTACATTCCTCAAAACGTTTGCTTCAAGAAGCCAGATGGAAGTCTTGCACTTAGCAATGAAGAAAATTGTGAAGTACTAGCTAATTATTTTGAAAATCTTCTAAACTGTCCAGAACCTGTAGAAATTCTCCCGATTTTCAACCACATACCTCTACAACAGGATGAATCATTACCACCAACAGAAGAAGAAATCATCAAACACATAGGTAAACTAAAAAATAACAAGGCGTCTGGAGAAGATGGGATTGTAGCAGAATTTTTAAAAAACCTAGGGTATAATTCGAGAAAAGAGCTAGTTTCAATTATCCAGAATGTATGGATCACAGAGGAAATCCCTGAAGATTGGAAATGTGCTCTAATACACCCATTGCATAAAAAAGGAGATAAGACCGATGTGAATAACTATAGGGGTATTTCTCTTCTTGCTGTCGCCTATAAAATATTATCAGCTTGTCTTCTTGAAAGAACCCAGAAACAACTAGAACCCAAATTTCAGATTTCCAAGCTGGATTTAGACCAAATCGTTCATGTCCAGAACAAATATTGAACTTGAAATTAATATCACAGATAAGAAAATTACGAAGTAAAGCCACAATATACGTATTTGTTGATTTTAAGAAAGCCTACGATTCAATCCACAGACCAACACTATTTAAAATTCTTGAAGAGAAAGGCCTGGATCAGAAAACTCGAAAAATCATAGAACAAACATTGACAAACACAACATCAA